>NC_056743.1:1380893727-1381193727 GCF_019279795.1 Protopterus annectens
GAATGCACCGAGTTAGATATTTAGGCAGTGATAATCTTTCTGAAGACTATGAATTATCATTAACTTGTTAGGTAACATAATAATTGTTATATGTATTTAAATAATGATTAATAAAGCATATTAAAACTTTTATAAAGTTTAATTTATTGAGCTGTAAGTGTACTGCACATATTTTAGTGATGATGAAATAATTATAAGTGAAGTTCTAAGACAGTTGCAATGATCCCTACTTTTCTTAAAAATGTTCATGGACAATTGTCTACAGGTTTGTCAGTAGCCCTCCCTCATGCAGAAGTGGCACGACATGACTGACAGGTGAGTGTTGGATGCAGAGGAGTGGAATTAACGGGAAGAGATGGGTGCATGCAGGTGTAGAAGTGGAAGTAGCAGGAGCTGCTGTTGCAAAGGAAGAAGGCTACAGTGGTAAATATGTAACTGTGTGTGTGTGTGTGTGTGTGTGTGTGTGTGTGTAAATATATATATATATATATATATATATATATATATATATATATATATATATATATACACACACACACACGTGTATATGTGTTAATACTGTATATGCTAATGTATGTAAACTTTTTTTTATGTTTTCCGATCTGTGCTATGAAGAACTTGCAAATCCACAGAGACTCTCCAATTTAGATGAGGTAGATTCACTGTCAGCAGTGGCTTATTCCTTATTTTTACAGTTTGTCAACACCTGTAACCAGCACTCTCTGTCCTGTTTGAAGCTCATTATTATGGGATATAAGTTTTCTCTGCAGGTCTTCCTTTGTTCCCAGCAGTAACTGAACCTCCTTCTCTGCAGTCTCAGCAACCGTTTTTCTGTGGTTCCCTAGTACCTGTTAGCATCACTATTAACGTCCTTTTATGTATTGATATTATTTTAAACTTTTTTTCCTGGGGTGTAACTATAGCCTTTGTTATTACCCCTGTTTTTTTCCCCTGTTTCAGTCATATTACCTTTTCAGTGTATTAATTTCCTCCCCTATTTGCAGAAATGAATCCCCTGAATAAGGAGATGCCACTGCCTCCTCCACCAGTTTTGCTGTAAGAAAGAGGAATGGTTTAATAATAAGTAACAATTCTGTATAATTGTGAAAAATACAATATGCTAGCAAGTTATGGTCTTGGGCAGTGCATTCAGTTTACTTTCTCCAAGTCTTTTGGATTTCTAATACCATGATAGGAAAAAAAAACATTCTTAAGTCAATGTATGATTAAAGATTGTGAAATTATCATTGTTTCTCTTCAGAGCAACCATAATGTGCCCAGAACAGAGTCCTTTTGCAATTCATACGGAGTTACGGGTATCAGTAGTATATCAAAATGAAACTATTTTTTTTTTTATAAAATCCATTGCTCCTACTAATATTGGAACTGCCTGGATGTCCTCCTTCCACATTGCTGGTGTTTCTGCCTACATATCCTGGTATTTTATGACTTTGTGTCTCTCTGTACATAAGACACTCCCACAGATTCAATATGCCCTGCATGACGTGCAGGATCGGTGCAGGAGCTCTAGCAGGCAATATGTCTGCCGTGCGATCCAGGAAAAGCCTGCAAGAGTGTGCACAAGAGCTCCTGCTCTAATCCTGCATGGACAAAGCCCTTGTATGCAAATCATCCAATTTGCAGGAGAAATACATGCAAATGAAGTAATTCTGTGATCCAGGAAGCTTGCGACCATCCGTGCAGGACTAGTGAAATCAGCAGAAATATACTCGGTTAGTAACCAAGTACATTTCAGCAAAATCAAAAACGGAGATGTGACAGCCCGAAATAAAGGCTGCATATCATTGTGGAAGCATGCCAATGGCCAAGTATAAGGCCATTGACATTGCAAACAAATCAAAAAATCAACTTTTTTTTTAATCACTGATCCCGTCTGTTTAAGCATAGGGCAGTGGCGTGCAAACGGGATCAGGGGGGAAATAATAAAATAAACCAAAAATAAACATTCTTACTAAAATCAGTATTTTGCCATGTAAGTCAATGGCAGGCAGAAGACAATCTAGCCAGTGAGTAGTGGTTGCTAAGGGAGGAGGCTCAGTGTGAGACATGTAACTATGCATTAGTAGGTGATCCTATGCAAATGAGGGAAAGAATAGTGAATCCAGTTTTCCCCAGCATGTGAGTCAGGTCGTCACAACAGTGTAAGAGTAGGAATAGCCTGGTGCAAGCCCAGGAGGTAAGTGATATCATGGGGGTGGGGTGCCAGGCATACTGTAAGCGGATTGGAGTCCTGTGGCTTGGGTCTCCTCCTAGCTTAGCAGAGCTTAGCTAAGGGGTGTGTTTAAACTTGCATAGCACTCTTTACAAAGCCTAAGTGGTTGTGAGTGCCGCGCACCGGGATTTACAGGAAGAAAAAGAGGTGAAACCTGGAAATAGCAGCAGTGTGCATATTTGAGCACTCTGTTTGCACAGCATGCACACGGCCTTCAACAGGAAGGCAATGGGAAGGGAAAACAGTAGTAGGAAGGTAATCAAGGAGAACTAGCTTTGCTGGCAGGTGAAATGTATCAGAATCAGCCAATTACACAGGCAGCAGACCAGCCCAGCCCAGAACACTACTATAAACTAAGCAAACACCTTCCCCTCTGGTTTTTCCACACCCTACACCACCGGTGTAAACAAGCGGGGAACTTTTAACACTCACAACAGCAAAATGATAGGGTCTGCAATAGCTATCATACAACTTGTGGAAGAGGCTGAGGGTGGTGAGGATGTAAATGCTGCTGACCAACCCACGGTGAAGAGACGGAGAAGAGTGTACAGACCCAGGGTAATCTACCAGGGGCTACATGATCTGGAGATAGTGGAGTGCTATAGGGTGGACAGGGACCTCCTACAGCAAATTATTGAGCTGTGCCGGCAACGCCTCACACACAGAACTAACAGAAGGGAACCCATCCCAGTGGATACCAAGGTATGTGTAGGCCTAAGAATACTAGCTACAGGTACTCTACAAAGGCCAACTGGGGATATGATGGGGATTTCACAAGCATCAGCATCCAGGGTACTCCACCAGTTCCTGGATGCCATGTCAGCACATGTTGGTGAGCATGTATGTTTCCCCAAAACCCATGAGGCGCTGGCCAGCAATATGCATCTCTTCTACCAAATAGTAGATTACCCTGAGGTAGTGGGTGCAATAGACTGCACGCCCATATGCACCAAAGCACCACCCGGTGAGCGGGGTAGGGACTACATTAACTGCAAGGGCTTCCCCACCATCAACTGCCAGGTCATGTGTGATGCCCAGGGCATAATATTGAATGTGTGCGCTGGCTGCCCTGGAAGCTATCACAATTCCCACATCTGGCATCTGACGCAGCTGTACCAGAGATTTGCCAATGGGGACATCCCACACGGTCACCTAGTGGGGGATGCTGGATACGCACTGGAGCAGTGGCTGATGACACCCATCAGAAATGCATACACACCCAAACAAAAACTCCATAATGAGGCACACGCGCAAATAAGAATCATAATAGAACATGTGTTTGGGATGCTCAAGTCAAGGTTCCAGTGCTTGGACACATCCGGTGGAGCCTTGCAGTACTCATCAGTTACATGTACCCAAATTGTCCTTGTATGTGCCATGCTACACAATATATGATTTTACAGAAACAGCTGCAGCAGGAACAGCACTGGGCAGGGCCACACAGCCCCCCACCAATGCCAAGGCCTGCACAAGCAAAGAGTGACTCAAAGGAGGGACAACCTGAGCCTGCCCCAGTAGGCAGAAGGAGGCGTGCCCAGTATGCCCTGGCCTTGGCAAAGAGGCAACACATAGCACATACACTGACATGGGAGGTACCCAGGTAATAACACCTCTCTCTGACTCTCACATGCAGTAAAAGGGATGCCAAACATTACACTACGTGTGCCTAACCATGTGTAGGGAGTGTACTATGTGCATCCGACATAGGTAGCCCACAGCACCACCCTTAATTCTGGGGCACCCACAAGGTAAGTGACTCATACATGCCAGTCAGGGGGGGGGTCACATACGCAGCAACAGTCACAGCCAGCAGGACAGGTGTAGACAAACACAAACAAAGGCTGTGCTATGGCCTCTGAATGAGGCCTATGGGTAACCTTTCCCCCCCAGGCCTACACAGACAGACTAGAGCAGGTCAGGCATTGGGATGTCAGTTCTAAAGGCTAGGAAGTCAGTAACTAATATGTAGGTAAGTAAAAGCTAAGATCTGTAGTACACTGGTATCCCTCTAGTCAGCATGATAGGCAAGACTACAGACTGAAATGGAGTACCTGACATACCAGTACAGTCCTAGCAAATGTGTATGTGTCAGGTGTGCTGCCCCCATCCAACATAGAAATATAGTAACAGTCAGGTGTGCCCCCCAAGCCTGTGTAGAAACATAGAAATAGTCAGGTGTGCCCCCCCATCCTACGTAGAAATATAATAAAAGTCAGGTGTGTGCCCCCCAATCCTGTGTAGAAACATAGAAATAGTCAGGTGTGCCCCCAACCTACATAAACATATAGTAACAGTCAGGTGTGCCCCCCAATCCTGTGTAGAAATGTAGAAATAGTCAGTTGTGCCCCCCATCATACGTAGACAAATAGTAACAGTCAGGTGTGCCCCCCCAATCCTGTGTAGAAATGTAGAAATAGTGAGGTGTGTCCCCCGATCCTGTGCAGAAATGTAGTAACAGTCCATGACAAATGAACGACGGAGACCCTGCAGAGAAAGCATGCTACCTGTAGGTGTACAACACAAAGGTCAGCAACGCAGTACAGACAACCTGGACCCAATCGACACATGCAATACAGATGGCCATAATGGGCATGCCCACACAGAGTAATGAAGGCAATGTCATTCAACAACATACTGAAAGGTCATACTGGGCATGCTCACACACCTAAACAGATGAAGGTCATGTCTGCAAACACCAGTGGACCAGACATATCTGGCAGCCTCAGATGTTAGCGCAGACACTCCTCAGTATGCACCACACATGCTTTGCACACACAGTGGATAAGAATACAGGCATATATGTAAGAAAAACACACTATAATAAGCCAAGAGTAGACATACATAGTTGTGTGGAAAAGGGTGACTGTGACAAGGAGCCATCCAGGGCTCTCCCACCCAGCACACAGCCAAAGGCCCACAACCACACGAGGGAGTGATGTCACACACTGCAGATACTAGCCACCGGTCACTGTCAGCATTACAGATTATATGGTGCACGTGCCAGCTGTGCAACATGACTGTTCAAGGAAGTAGTCATCTAGCAGCTGTATACATGGACCTGTGGAATATGACCCAGGTTGTGCCCACATGTGGCATGTCAACCCTGAGATGAATGGGTTATGGCCCATGCACTCACACTGCCCTCCCCATAGCCCCACTATAACAAGCCTGCTGAGGTCATCTACTGTGAAATACACCTTAGGTGGGTTGTAACCCAGTAATCTCTGTGGTGTGTCTCATAACTGCACACTGCTGTGGTGTGATATACTAATTAGACAGGAGTTCTAACCCCAGCTTTGATAACTGTGTCTGAGTACAGAGCAATCCTTTTTAGGGTGGTCACACTCCCTATAATTGCAATGCTCTACTTAGGTAAGGCTGCTGATGTCATCCACCTAGAAATACATCCCTGGAAAGGTTGTAGTCCAGTACTTTCCATGGCACATCACATAACTGTGTACTACTGTTGTGTGATAAACTAGTTAGGTACGAGTTCAATTCCCAGACATGGTAGTTGTTTCTGTGTCTGTTTGTCTATCTGTATAAGACTCATGCTTTTTAGGGTAGTCACACCCCTACAATTTGAAGCACTACTTTGGCAAACCTGCTGATATCATCCACCATGAAATACACCTCTGGGAAAAATGTCACCCGGTAATTTCCATTACGCATTCCATAACAGAGTACTGCTGTAGTGTGATAAAGTAGTTAGGTAGGAGTTCAATTCCCAGACATAGCACGTATGTGTGTGTGTCTGTCTGAGTAGAAAGCAATGCTTTTAGGGTAGTCACACTCCATACAATTTGTATGCTCTGCTTTGGCAAAGCTTCTGATGTCATCCACCTAGAAATACACCTCTGGGAAGACTGTCACTCAGCAATTTCCGTAGTGCATTCTATAACTGCTTACTGCTGTAGTGTGCTAAATTAGGTAGGTAGCTGTTCTACTCCCAAACATGGCAAGTGTGTGTGTGTATGTCTGACCCTGTCTGTGTAGATTGCAATGCTTTTTAGGGTGGTCACACTCATTATAATTGCAATACTCTACTTTGGTAAGGCTGCTGATGTCATCCACCTAGACATACATCTCTGGAAAAAATCCATCCCAGTAATCTCCGTGGCGTGTCCCATAACTGTGTATTGCCATAGTGTGACAAAAATAGTTAGGTAGGAGTTTGATTCCCCAACATGGCAATTGTGTTTGTGTGTGCATCTGTGTTAAAAGCAATGCTTTTTAGGTTAGTCACACTCCCTACAATTCAAATGCTCATCTTTTGCAAGGCTGCTGATGTCATCCACCTAGAAATACACCTCTGGGAAACCATATCCTAATAATCTCCATAGTGTGTTCTGTAACTGCATGCTACTATAGTGCGATATAAACCTCGGTTAGGGGTTCTGTACCCCCTCATGTTGGTTATGTATGTTTTGTGTCTGTTCCACTGTCTGTGTGGGGAGGAATGCATTTTAGGCTAGTCACACTCAGTACATATCCAATGGCCTACGTTGGCAGTTCTGCTGATGTCATCCAATCTGGAATACACCTTGGGGGGAAGGAGTACTCCAGTAATCTCTGTGGTGTGTACTATAACTGTGTAGTGCTGTAATGTACTAAGCTAAGTAGCTAGGGGTTCAACTCCCAGACATGGTGTGTGTGTGTGTGTGTGTGTGTGTGTGTGTGTGTGTGTGTGTGTGTGTGTGTGTGTGTGTGTGTGTGTGTGTGTGTGTAACACCTGGACCCAATGTGATGGGGGTTTTGCAAATGTCTTTTATAGTGACCCTATATCACAATGCCCACTGTTCAGGGATACCAGATGTGAAATAGCCGAGAGGCTGTGGTGCAATCCCATACCCATACACATGACATCATGGCCAGGTAATCACAGTTAGCAACCCCAGTATTACCCAGAGCACACTCTCAACCCATGTCACACACACACACACACACACACACACACACACACACACACACACACACACACACACACACACACACACACACACATGCTGAGACAACAGACAATATGTGTGTAGTACACTGCATATTGGCAACTGATAGTAACTATGGAGAGATTGCAGTGGTGTACAGAGGGCATGGCACCCTGTCCATCTGTCCAATAGGCACATACATGCAGACAGAGCACCTTCCCCATGTTCCCCACTGGACACCTGCAACACCTGTGGTGCCATCACATGTGACCCACCATGCCTGAAAACATGCCCTGTATGGACAGATGCCACCAACACCAGGGAATGCCGGTAACATGCTATCAATGTAGGTGCAGGGTTAACCTGCTGTTCATTACCAGTTCTTTCCACAGGTGGCCACTAGTAGCACATCTGATAATAATCATTGTACACAACATGGGCCTGACACCCCAGGTACAATTCCACATGTCACTGTGCATGCATGTGGGAGGTGTGCACATCCCAGGCACCATCCATGTCATGAGCTAGGGAACAGAAAAATGGCAGGCAATGCACAGCATTGGCCACACCCAATAGGCACCCAGGTGACTGGATGGTGGATACAATACCCACCTGTGTGGCAAATGCAGAAACCACAGGCCTGAGCCACAATGCAGACCATTGTCATGTGGCCTGATGTCAAGGTATACCCAAAACCTAACCTTGTATAGCCATCTGCCACAGTCAACCACCACATACCTGTGCAGAAATGCACCAATGCATGTCAGTACTGGCACCCTTTGTGTTTGTGTGTGTGTGTTGTATTATGCGTAAGATCACATCCACTCTCACTACAATCCCCAGTGACATACTGATGCATACTGTCTGATGTCAGACACCTCCCCATAACCTTCACCCATACAACCTCCATATGACCCGTGTGATGCATGTGATACCTGCACAGTTATGTGTTGTGGCAATCCCACTACTGATGGGTTTCAATCCTACCCCTGCTAAGTGTGTCAATGTGTGTGTGTGTGTCTCTTTGAGAGTGTGACTGTGTTGACACTGGCACCTGCTCATAAGGACAGGCATGTGTACGTCAGCTACTGTATAGCTACCATATCCCTGTTGCAGATTTCACTCACCATCACATATATGTTCTGAGGGCTCCACAACAGGTAACCCATGTGGCACATCCAATAACTGCACACAACTGTGATAGCACTAAATAGTCATTAGGGGTTTGATACCTGGTGCTGGTAGGTGTGTGACACAAACATGCTTAGGTGTTACTCTCCCACCCATCCCTGATCTGTCTTAGCCTCTCCCACTCCCTCTCTGGTGGATGTGGAGACCTACACCTGCTTTGCTTAGGCAGCAGCATGTGTATTTTAAGTGATGCACATGATCAGCTGATGGTCTCTGCACAAATTGCAGCCCTGCCCTAGCCAATTGCAGGTGGAACAGCTGTGGTAACATTCCCATAGCCAATTGCATGGAAACACACTCCAATAGCTATGAGATTCATGTTGGTGTTGGCCCTTTTCATTCACTATGAGCAGGAACTAGATCTGTTGTTTGGCAAACAGCATCTCAAATGGATTGAGGATGTACCTCTAACAACATACAATATGGAAACAGGGCAAAACACAGGAGGGGATGTGCCTGACCTGACTACAGACTGTAAGTGCTGCTTTACTGCATTTGGAGTAATGTTGGTTTAACAGTGTGTGTGTGGATACGGCTGTCCTACATTTATTTATTTTTTTATTTATTTTTTTATTTATTTAACATTTGTTGACCGGGAATGTCCGACTAGGTTCCACAGATCCTGTTTTCAGCGGAGGCCCGGGGAGAAATGCTCCAGAAGCATGTCTTTAGAATGTGGGAGGGAGGAAAGAGAACATGCAAACTCCACACAGAAGGCACCCCAGCCAAGAATCGAACTGGAGAACCTCTTGACATGACTCAATACCTGCCATGTCAGGTCTATGTTTATGAAGAATCCCCATCTGCATGGTCAGCTGCAAACTGGGCAGTGTTGTGCCTTTGGTGTCATGTGTTACCCACGGAGCATCTATATGTGGACTGCAGAAGGTAGTGTGAGAATTGCAGTCTGTAGATGGTGAAAGCCGTGACAGTTATAGACTTCATATCCCTCATAGGACATATGTTGCAACAAACCCTGTTACAACAGTAAATGTATGAGGTTATCAGAGCAACATGTCAATATTGGCCTTGTGTATGTGCTTCCAGCCCCAACTCTGTCAACCTTTGCACATATGTTGTGCATGTAGAGGTGCATATGTGCTGTACACCATAAGTAGTGTCATCATATCTGATGACAAGCCAATGAGATATCAGACTGCTACACATGTTATGTACAGTGGGGGTTATAATTGATGACATAACCTGGACATACTGTGGTTGTTTGTACAGTACTGACGTCTGTGTACTTATGGTGAATGTCAACAGTGTGTGTATTGTTAATATGTACCATGGCCTGTGTACAGACTGTGGTAGTTGTCATCATCCTAGGTCCCATCCTATCTGATGTTACATGCTGCTCCACTGTATGTTACCATATTGGCTTACATGTTTGTAGGGTCATACACACACATGTCCCATGCCACAGTCAGCCATCACCCCAAATTGTGTAGCGGCCCAGTATATGTAGGGATAGCGTGTGATTGGCACATATGAGGATGGTGTTGAACAGATAGTCCATATACTGTAATATTATGCTAGCTTGCTATATGTGGCTGTGGCTCTGTTCTCATTTGTTGTTATTATGCACTTTCACACAGATGTATCTTACCCTGTCCTGTGACATGCCTGTACAGCCTGCTATATATGCAGGTATATGTGCATTTCCCCATAGGAGAAAAAGGTCAGTGTTGAGCCAGTCTGCCTGTAGCCTGCACAGTGCATTGTTACATGCCTAGCAGCTTAGTGTACTTACCCAGTGAGATGTCATGTGCAGATACTTGCCAGATGTACTGCTGCTGGGCCTCTCTTAAAATGCATGTATGTCAGACAGAGCAGTGGGATGCTGTATAGATGTATGTCAATATCTAGTGGGTAGTATGTGGCCATGGCACCCCTGTACCAGCGGGTATTATGTGTCAGGCCAGACAGGTGTGTGCGAATGCATAACCTATGGTGGCATATGTAAACCATTTGTTATGTGTTATACCCATCTACATGGCTGTTAACATCCATGTTGTCAGGCATGGTACACATGTTTTGCACTAAGGGGTTCTGTGTATACCTCTGGACTGTACAGAGTGTATCAGAATATCCACACATATTGGCCAATATCTCTGCTGCAGTCGACAGGGGCTGTACGTGCAAGCAGCAGTACTGTACTATGATTTCCTTAGGATGTCTGTCTGTAGCCAGTGGCACACTTGCAGAAAGCAGATGTGACCCCCCCCCCCACACACACACACACACACACACCATATCAATGAAGACAATCCCAAGTACAGTAGCATTTGTATATAGAACTGTAATAGTACACAAATAAAGGTTTTCCATTCCTGCAAACCTGTGTGTGGTGTCTTTTCCTATGACCTCTCTGTGGGTATACGTTGCAGGCAATGATTGTCATTATTATGATTGTCCCATAGAGTGTCGAGTTGTTCAGGTGTGAACTGTAGGCATAGTGACAGTTCCATATTTTGTGCACCTCCTTCATATGTATCTTACTGTACATATCTCTGCGTGTGAATGTGTATATTTATAGATATGTAAATATAAATTTATATATGTATATCTGTATCTGCATATATGTGTCTGTGTGTATGTATCCTGGGGATGCTGATAGCCTCCACATTTTAAATTTCCCATGGGAGCCAGACTGTATTGCATGATATGTTACCAATACCAGCCTGACATCATACAGGTGGGATGCAGTACTGTTAACATCTTGTGCCCATGTCAGGTCCTGGTTATGGGATCTGCAACACTTGGTAATGTATTTCAGGGAGGACGTGTTTGGCTGGGGGTATGCCTATTCATACAAGATGTATATTGTTTGGGACCTCTCAACCCCATTAGCGGTGCATGTGGACATATTTGTTTTTATTAATCTACCATTGCTATCTACAGATGTATGGCCACACATTTCCATGTCACACGATGGGTTGCTAACTGGTTCACTGACAGAACACACACTGTAACAGTAGCTGACTCCAATACCAGCTACAAACAACTGACAAGTTGAGTACATCAGGGTTCAATCCTGGGACTGCTCATGTTTGGTATCTACTTCTCTAAAGTGCATGCAAATACAAAGGGACCCTGTCTAACAAAGTTCACTGATGACTGCAAACCGAGAGCCACAGTTGAATCCCCAAATGATGTGGGGTATTCTACTATAGGGCATTACAGAAACAGATGCTTGGTGCTAGAGCCATTGGCTCAAGCTTAATGGCAAGAAATGTGTGGTTATCCCCTTTGGGAAACACCATGTACCCATGCATTATCACACAAGTAGCAGTACACTAAACACCAAATGTATGATGACAGACTTAAGGACACAGGTGGACAGTGGTGTCACATTCAATAACCACATTGCCACAACAGTGAGGTGATCCTTCTATGTGGTACATCTCATCACTAATGGCTTTTCATCCAGGAAAACAGAGGTAGTTGTCCCACTGTACTCATCCCTCATTACACATTTATAGAGTACAACGATATGTACCTCACCTGACATCTGCAACAGCTGCATAGGCCACAGAAATGCATCACTAAAAGTACCACAGGCCTAAAGCACATGCCCTATACTGAACATCTTATAAACCTCCAGCCATACAATGTAGCATATCGTATACTCAGAGACAATCACTGCTTAACATACAAGGCCATGTCAAACCCAGGGTATTGACATCTGTAATAAGTGTATGTAATGCCATGTACAATGCATGCATCTATGTGCTGTCATTACAGTAGCAAGGGGTGTGAGTGTCATCTCTGGGACACACAAGTATATGAGACCTGTACAGCACTGTTATCCATATGAATGTGTTGCGTGCAGGGGTAGTAACCCAGGGTGCATGCTGTCACACTGGCATGTAGTGTAACATGGCGGTACTACTTTTGACAGTGCTGTCCCAAGCAAGAGTAGAGTGCTAAAAGTACTACTGACATCAAGTACACCTGCAGGCATAGCTGGACTCTGAGGCCTCAGTGTCGTGTTCCTGATGTGTAGGCTGTGTCACCATGTATATCCCCTACTGGATAATTATCAGACATGTGGAATGCCACTGTAGAGTTCTGTCTGTACAGAACAGAAAAAAAAAGAAACAAACAGGCAATAGGCATTTACCAGACTAGAATTAATTTAATTGTAAGCGCTTTCGAATATAGAAATTTACAGACTTCTTCAGACAAACATATAATTAATAACTGACCAAGTTTAAGTAACCCTTCACATAATGACATCATATCCTGTAAAGCATTTAAAATTATAGTGTTTCACTAAATCACAGTATAATCACAAAGACATAATCAACCTGAATAAAATTAATTTCACCTTTAACCAATCCTAAATTCACTATGATTAATTAAAATGTATAATATATAAATTCAAATATGATAAAACATATAACTGTGTTAAAGCTAGTGCACAATTAATCATTTGACGTCTAATTAGAGCCTTCAGCTTCAAATTGCATTTAATGGAACTGCATTAATTTAAACCTGGATAGGTATAAGCATGAGTTAATATTTGCCACCATAATTCTCTTATTTCTAATTCAATACATACTGGCCCACCTCTAATGATGGCATGTATTTGTTCAATGACAAGAAACAAAAATGAATGTTCAGGACATTCAATAACATGCTTCACTAAAGTGTTATTTACATCTTTCCTTTTAATGCTATATAAATGTTCATATATCCTCCTTCTAATGTGCCTATCAGTTTTACCATATTGCATACATTTCAACTGGATCACCTCAGTGGCCATGTGCAGAAGGCACCCCGAGGATTGCCTGATGCATGTCACTCTCACCCTGATGGTCACCAAAGTGGTGTCTGTTGATAGATTGCCTGCTGGCACATGGCAGGTAGCATGATACCAATGTACACACAACCCCTACAAAACCCATCTTCCCATGGACAATAGCCATGGACACAGCTATGACCACCCACAGCAATTCACCACAGTACTGACACATGTGTACATGTGCATTACTGAGGAAAGCAGTGCCTGTGTGTTAGTACACCTGTAGGTCGGAACTCCATGATGGTCTTCATAACCACCTCAACACCCATTGCCATAGGCAGGTGTTGCTGCTGCTGTGTTGGACATGACATGTGCCCTGTTACACTCCTCACCCTAACGGCTACATGAGCCATGCATTACCAGCACAACAGTGTTGTACAAATGGGTAGATAGCCATGTGAAACCCATTGATGTCTGGCAAGTGTGTGTATGTGTGCATGTCTGCATATCTGTAGGGTACACCATTCTGAGGCCACATACTCCTATTACACTGCACATTGCCATACAGTAGTACAGATAGTGTTGTCGATCCCCCCCATAGGTGAGGCATGACAATGCGACACACTACTATGCCTGTGGCATATGCATTAGATGCATATCCCTGTAGTACCACTGTTGTGATATACAATGGGTTGTATTGCAGTCATGGGCAATGTGTGATACTAGGTATGTCAGAGTGTCATCATGGGTTCCACTGCGTAAAATAACCACTGGGGGGTGTGGGTGCTGTGTACACTGCCAGTACACCATGGTACACCTGGTACATGCCCCATGTACCATTTTATGGTGACCACTGTCACCATCACCCATACAGGTAACTGAAACCACAATACAGCCCAGTTACACATGTGCTGTGTGCAGCCTACCTTTGACACATTCGACACATGGACTATTTCATTAGCAACAATAGGCCCGGATATCTCGGATGTGTGTCTGCCTGTTATGTGACTGTCAATGTGTGTATGATGGTATGTCACACTATGTATTATCCATATACAACCATTACAACCACCATTACCATACTGTACATGTCTGTGGATGTTCTGCATGTAACAAGTAACCTGGTACACACCTTACCCTAAATGTTGTGTGGTGTGTGCAATGAAAGCCATACAGATCAGTAGCACTACATACCTAGGCAGGGGTCTAGTCACAGTGTTGCCATGTAAGAGAGTACATGTATGTAGATGGTTCTACATATGGTAGCAGATTATACATGTCCCAGCAGGTCACCTGTCTATGTGGCACAGGCAATAACTGTTAGACAATCCTGTGACATGTGTGCAACTGTACTCTGGATAGGTCACAGCCATGGTGTCACCACAGTGCCATAACCCTTGTGGAATATGACTGCAGACCATCCTCCTGCTAACACATGTACACCTACAACACAAATGGACAACATTATGGAGATCACAATCACCCAGTGTTACTAACAGCTGACATGCATCATACCTGGATGGCTACATTACCTGACATGTATGCATTACACATTACTCCTGACAACATGTTACACTGCAGTAAATTGCTGCATTGTATTACAGTCACCATGTGCATCAGAACCATATTAGCCTGTCTCTGCATTGATGTTATGGATGACAGGGATGTGGCACAAGCATCATCATATGCACAGGGTGCACTGCTGGTTTGCCAGAGGCTGAGGATGATCCATACATTTGACACCATGTGTGTGGGTGAGGGATTTAATTATTTGGATGGGTATGTGGTGATGTGGTGCATATCAGTATGGGGTTGCCCTACATGTATTTGTATAGTGTGCGGGTATGCATGCACACAGTTCTGCCATGTGGCTGCCCATACAGGTGATTTTTGACAGCTGAAGACCATACCTAGCAGGGTGTGCAGTTTACTCCCTCCAGCCATGGACATGCTGACTGTGCCTGCCAGGGGTTCCACAGGCACATGCAGGTACAGGCCTTGAGGTGCTGCTCTCCCCTGATGATGAAAGATGCCTACTGGAACCATGTCCCACCTGGGACTGGCTAGGGCCACATGCATGAGGCCTTCTTTGGCATGGTGTGGACAGCACCCCAGTGATATGCTGGGGCTACTATGTCCAGTACAGGAGTGGCTTGGCATCCTAGTACATCCACGTTGACCGCCAGATGTTGTTGTTTCTGGCCTATGTCTATGTGGTTGTCACACCATTCCCACCAGGTTGTCAAGCACAGACATTCCATGGTTGAGGAGGCCCACCATCTCACCCCACCATCTATCCATGATCTTTTTCTGTTCACGGAGGACAGCAGCAAGTTCACAGATTTTGTCACTTACAGATGCGTACCCTGGCCCATCCACCTATGTGGTGGCCTGCCAGACATCCGGCTATGTCTGCTGTGGACAGACAGCTGTCATGGTCACTACACAACCCTGTGCACTGCCACTAACTGCCAACTGTCCCTCAGCTATGGCCACTGGTGATGGGGTCTGTATAGGCACTGCAACTGTGTGTGGGGTTGGGGTGGCTAAGAGGGGGATGTCAAATGAGGGCACTGTGTTGACCCCTGACAAACCCACATGTGACTCAATCATGGCCTCATCATCATCAGCGTCTGTGTGCACACCAACATCAGGTTGCCTGCAGGAGGGACCATGACCCACCTCGCCACCTGTGAGGGATAAAAAGAAATGCATTTTAAGACCTGTACACCATTACATGACAATGCATACATACACACAACACACACACACACACACACACACACACACACACACTCCACCTTAATACCTACCTATCTGTGATGCTATAGACAGTCCCACGTGTATTCCCTTAAGTTGCCCATCATGTATCACGCCTGGTGACATACACTCATTAATGCCACTCATTAATGTCTTATTCCTCTAAATGCCTACAAAAGTGACCACAACACAGGACCTGTTACTGCATTCACTCCATGACCTGAGTATAGTCCTGTTTACATGGCCTCACTGCTGTCATTCAGTGTTCACCCTGTGTATGTTCGGACTTTGTGAGCTTGGCCCCTATATGTAAGGGGCTGATCCGTTCCCTTCATAATGTCACACACTGTAGTGTCATGTGTAAGGATTGCTCAGTACATGTCTGACATGTTGCTCAATCAACCCATTATGTGACAACTGTGATATATGTATACACTCCCTGCTGTTGTCTAGCAATTCCCCAATGCATCTGTAGTACTGCCTAAATGAGTTGTTGTTCACCTCCCTGCTGTATGCAATATTGAGGGTATGCCAGTTATCTACTTTCCCTCCCAGTGCATGTTCCATGCTACAAAACTTATTAGATGGCCAGCTGTCCTGTGATTGCATATCAGACAAGTATTCCTGTTGTGTCTTGTGTCAGTCCATGTCCATTTACTGCACTATCACAAAGGGAAGTACTGCCATATCATAAACTCCACAGTCACATGTGCATACATGGACACCCACACAACCACACACACATGCACACACATCCTACATGCAGCATCCTCCCTCCTCTACATTGAACCTACAGATGACATGAACACCCACCCATACAGAGACATGCACACAGACACACATAAAGGTGAGGTTGCACAATGATAGTACACACAGTCCTCCCATTACCCATCTGTCAACATGCATAACATATGATACACAACAGCATGCAGTGCAGCTATAATCAATACATGCTAGCAATAGCATACATGTGTGTGAGACATGGCCTGTGTTAGTAGGTGATACCCTTTCCCCTGGGGAACACTGCAGCCATGTACACAGTTTTGCTGTGCAGCTGTTATGCACCCTGCCATGTACTGCGCATCACAACTCACAGGTGTACATCCCATTGCTGAATGTGTAGTACTGTGTCAATTATGTCAGCTGTAATGCTTACAGACCCTATGTTTTCCAGCAAAACATATCTGGGATGATGTGTGGTCAGATGTCAGCTGTGAATGCTTGATGTGTGGTTTACAGCTCTCAACATTAGCAGACCATGCATGAACACTCCAATAGTATTACACTGGCAACTGTCAGATCATACCATGGCTATGGGGAGTCTACACATTCTTATTGATGTGATGCACCATTCCTTGATCTACCATGGGACAACATTGCTACATATATTAACAGTACATGAGCCTGATATGTGCCATATGTCCTGCAAGGTGTTAGGTGTGCAGATGCTAACCACATTGCATACAGCTGTGTGTGTGTGTGTGTGCCTATGTGTACACATGATAATTATGACATTTGTTTTCACCCATTGTTATGTCTACTACAGCAGTCACTATTCCTGTCAAGGGTATACTAGCATGGCCCATCTGAATTTGCTTGTATATGGTCAGTCTGCCCTACATATGTTCCCCAACTCTGCATTATTGCAAGGTCTACTCATATGCACACCCCTTGGTGTTCACAAACTGCCATCATTATTTTTGTGGGTGTAGAGTTATGTCTGCCACAGTTAATGATCCAGTCTGTGTGCAGATACAGCCATTCTTACCATCCTTATGGTTCCCTGCTGCAGTGTACTGGTGTGTCATGCTGACACCCCCTCCTCACCTTCAGGCATTTTGCAGATGCTCAACAAGTATGGGCCACACATGTGTGTCAGTTTGCAGTGTCCCATGCACTGAACAGCACGTGTTACAGCCAAGTCCCAGCTAATAAGACCACACTAATACATTATGCCATAGTGTACATCTGTAACAGTTGCCATTGTAACACTGGCATATAAACTGTTGGTGCACTGTACAGGGGTGATGTTTCACATGTGCCCCTACTGTAGTCTGTGTGTGCCACCATTATGTTAATCCCTGTGGACAGATTCCACAATGACAGGATGTTACTTATCCCGCAGGCATCTGACATACCTTTCCAATACCCCATCATGGTCACCACTGTGATGCAGTGCATGTAATAGCAACAATTCGTGAACATGTACAGCATGCATTAAGGGTAGGTGTGCTAGATGTGTGCATGGTATATACCATAGCCAGTACATGCCCGGAGTATTGGCAAGCATCAACATAAACCATACTCATCAGCTACAAGCTGCTGCCATGGTGGTATACCGGGGGAACCTGCATAAGAGTGTGAGAGATGCAATGTTAGTGGCCACAGCTGTGGCATTGCTACAGGGTGGGTGCAGCATTACAGTATATCAACAGTACAAGTCCACAATACTAGCAGTTATGCACATCTGTTTATGACTACTATGCATCAACAAACAATAGTTATGACATATCACATATGCATGCTCTACAAGGCAGAGGTACAGATAGCTATGAAGAGGATGAAGAATGGAAAGGCTGTTGGTCCAGATGACATACCTGTGGAAGCTTGGAGGGGTTTAGGGAAAATGGCAGTGACATGATTAACCAGATTGTTGGATTGAATCTTGGAATGTGAGAGGATGCCTGAGGAGTGGAGGAAAGATGTTTTGGTACAGGATTGTATAAATAAGGGTGATGTGCATAGCTGTAATAACTACAGAGAGGTAATATTGATCATTCATAGCATGAAATTAATGGAAAGAGTAGTGGAAGCTGGTTTAAGAAGGGAAATGGTTATTAGTGATCAGCAGTATGGTTTCATTCCCAGAAAGAGCACTGCAGATGCAATGTTTGCTCTGAGACTGTTGATGTAGAAGTACAGGGAAGGTCAAAAGGGGTTGCATTGTGTCTTTCTGAACTTGGAGAAAACATATGACAGGATGCCTAGAGTGGAGTTGTGGTATTGAGTGAGGAAATTGGGAGTGGCAGAGAAGTATGTAAGAGTGATACAGCGTATGTACAAGGGTAGTGTGACAACAGTGAGATCTGCAGTGGGAGTGACAGATGCATTTAAGGTGGAGGTGGGATTACATCAAGGATCAGCTCTGAGCCCTTTCTTATTTGCAGTGGTGATGGACAGGTTGACAGCCAAGATTAGACAGGAGTCCCCGGGGACTATGATGTTTGCAGATGAAATTGTGATATGTAGGGAGAGTAGGCAATAGGCTGAGGAGACCCTGGAGAGGTGGAGATATGCTATAGAGAGGAGAGGAATGAAGGTCAGCTGGACTATGACAGCATATATGTGTGTGAATGAGAGGGAGGATAGAGGAATGGTAAGGATACAGGCAGTAGAGTTGGTGAAGGTGGATGAGTTCATATATTTGTGATCAACAGTTCAGAGTAATGGCGAGTGTGGTAGAGAGGTAAAGAAGAGAGTACAGGCAGGGTGATGTGGGTGGAGATGAGTGTCAGGAGTGATTTGTGACAGATGAGTACCAGTAAGAGTGAAAGGGAAGGTCTACAAGAGGGTAGTGAGACCAGCTATGTTATATGGGTTGGGGACAGTGGCACTGAAAAACAGGCAGGAGTCATAGCTGGATGTGGCAGAATTACAGATGTTAAGACTTGCACTGGGTATCACAAGGGTAGACAGGATTAGGAATAAGTATAGTAGACAGTCAGCCCAGGTTGGACAGTTTGGAGACAAAGCCAGAGAGGCAGAATTGCATTGGTTTGGACATGTGCTGAGGAAGGATGCTGGGTATATTGGGAATAGGATGCTAAGGATGAAGCTGCCAGGTAAGAAGAGAAGATAAAGGCCTAAGGTAAGGTGTATGGATGTGGTGAGAGGGGACATGCAGGTGGTTGGTGTGACAAAGCAAGATGCAGAGGACAGGAAGAAATGAAATCAGGTTATGCACTGTGGCAACTCCTAACTAGGAAAAGCCAAACTAAGATGAGGATGCTCCACCTATACAGATGCAGATACATATGCAAATGTGGTCTACTGATGTTCCCTGTGGTCTTACCTGCACACTCCTCAGCCAGTGTGTGGATAAGACCCGCCCCCGTAATGCTGTCTGACACTGGTTGTACATTGGTATGGGCAGGTGCCCCGCAGCTGCTGAAGAGCTGTTCCACGCTTGTCAGGGGGGATGGGTTGCATGACCCCCACCTTGTTGTGAGGTGTTCCCCCTGTACTGCAGCAGTATGCCTGCAGGCATTGCGAAGCAGGTCAAAGGAATGATGCCGGACTTGCTCATAACTTCGGTTATGGTGTCCAATATCGTTGACCCCGTGGATGAGGTCATTCCACGGGGTGGTCCACTCCTGCTGCTCCTGTTCATGCCTGCCAAACAGTAACACATAGTGATTGCTGAGGTAGCTGAGGATGATCTGCATTTCCTCTGCAGAATATGATGGAAGGCGCCCTACGGACATCTTGCCTGAAAGACATAAATATGGAAACGGGTCTCAGCAAATCATACAGCAGTGTTACCATAGTTCTTGATACACATTTCTGTCTCCTTTCCCAAATCTGCAACAACAAACTATTCACACAACTCAATAGGTACGGCATACCTTAACTAACAGTGGGATTTATATGCATTGTATTGTAACACACTTTGCGTGATGTGTCTGTGGCCATGTTCCCTTTGTGGACACTATCATTGCTGGTGTGTCACAGACTATTCACCTGTATGGCATTGTCAGGGCCACTATGGTTCCATATATGCATGTGGTATGCTTGCTATGTGATTGCTGCACAGCTGACATTCTGTGTTATTGGAAATATCTATGCATGCTTTTGGACATGTTCAAGGATTATGTAGAATATTGCTACCCACATATGTTCTATAACAGTGACATGGTAGCATGTTTAGGGGAAATTTGGCAGCAGAACCACCTCTTCAACCTCCCCCCTGGGGGCATACACAGACATGATCCTGTAACCTGTAGTCAAGTCCAGGGTTTGGTGCGTAGGGAGCTACACACAAACCAGGGGGATATGCTACAGCACCTTGAGGCCTTCAGTACATACTCATAGGGCCCACATGCCACTCCTGCTCAGCCACCAGCCAAGGCACCTTCAAGGCCATGCAACTGCTGTTGTGACTGGCAATGGGTGGGAGCCTTGGTCCCATTGTTTCCATATGGGGGGCTCATGTGGCTTCCACATGCAGACAACACTCACCATCCAGGGTGTTTACTCACCACATGTGTCATATACCACCCCTGTAGGCTCCATTCTCTATCTACCAACCCAACACACCTCCACAAATATACCTGCTATCCTTACCCGGATTCACAATCCCACCTTCACAGACAAGTACAGTGTGGTCCCAAAAAGGGGTTCACAAGTGACCTGTCCATGTTGCACACATTTACTGCTGTATATTTGTGTGCATTGATATGTGTGATATCCCCTACCACATAGCATGCAGCACTGTAATGCAAACATATGGGGTATGTGTGTGTGTGTGTGTGTGTGTGTGTGTGTGTGTGTGTGTGTGTGTGTGTGTGTGTGTGTGTGTGTGTGTGTATATATATATATATATATATATATATATATATATATATATATAGATATATGCATATGTGTGTGTGTTTTTATATATGTAGACACAGACATGTATAAACCTCTATATACACATAGATATATATTGTATATCTGTGTTTATATATACATGTAGATGTCTGTATATCTGTAGACATACATGTATGTATATCTCAATATATATATATATATATATATATATATATATATATATATATATATATATATATATATATATATATATATATATATATATATGTATATATATATATATATATATATATATATATATATATATATGTATATATACACACACACCTCTACATACATATATATGTATGTGTATACACACAAACACACACACACACATTTATATATATATATATATATATATATATATATATATATAAATAAAAATGTAAATGTTCGTTTGTTCAAAATCTTAAATCTCTGAATGTTCTTCACCGAGTGCTTTGAAATTTTCACACAATGTTGCATTCAAATACGCGCGTGTTTTTATATACCTACTATTATATATCTGTCACACGTTGCATTCGAATACATACGTGTTTTTATATACCTACTATAGATTCTATATATTTGTATACAAATATGCAATTTTATATGATTTTGTTATAACTTTCTTACTTCTTTTTCAGTGCAATTGGTCTGCTTTAGTTCATCCAAATAATGCCTCGCAGAAGATCAAACTTAGGTCGTCATACTCACGGAGCGGAAGCGGTGTGACGAGTAATTGCAAATCAAACTGAGGAAGAACGGGCATCAGTGAACGAGCGAAACAGACAATGAATGGCTCAAATACGTGCCAAGGAAGCAGCAGAGCAATGTGCAGCCAGACTTGTGGATGCACGGTTGCGAGCACAGCGAACGCGTTCTGCAGCTTCAGATCTGCTTCATTCTCCTCGGTCGACACCAGCGGACGAAATAAATGCTTGCCTGAAATACTCTACTTTGAGACGACATGTAAAGACGTTAAAATTAACTACAGATATGCATTTCCAGCTGCAAAACGATCGATCAGCTGAGATATTCTCACATAATTTGCTGGAATTTGGGAAAGGAAAGGTGCCGGTTGATCTGACCTCAGGACAAATTTCATTGCCTTATAACTTCTGCAATTTAGTGACGTCAAAAGAAGAATTGGTTGAAAAAGTATTTCCCAATATTCAAACCAATTATAAGAATCATGATTGGCTGACTGAACAAGCTATTCTTGCGGCCAAGAACAAAGACGTCTACGAACTTAACAATATTATTCAGTCTAACATTCAAAACAAGGCAGTCACATACAAGTCCGTCAACACTGTTGTGGAAGCAGATGAAGTGGTTAATTATCCAACAGAATTTTTGAATTCACTCGATCTGCCAGGGATGCCACTGCACGTACTGCAATTGAAAATCGGCATGCCAATTATCATGTTGCGAAATATCAACCAGCCAAAGCTTTGCAATGGCACGCAGCTTGCAGTAAAAAAATTAATGAGCAGCATCATAGAAGCAACAATCTTGACAGGACCTTTCAAAGGTGAAGATGTCCTCATTCCTCACATTCCTATGATTCCAACGGATATGCCATTTCAATTTAAGAGATTGCAATTCACAAATCGATTGGCCTTTGCAATCACCATCAAAAAACTCAGGGCCAGTCTTTAGAATTGTGCGGTTTAGATCTACACACGGATTGCTTTTCACATGGACAATTATATGTTGCATGTTCTAGAGTCAGTAAACTGGACAATCTCTATATCTGCACAGACAACGGAACAACAAAAAATATTGTATACCCACAAGCATTGTGAAATTAAACATATTAGAAACGTGCGCTTTCTTTTTTCTTTCTTTTCCATTTAACCAGACTGAGCCACAGCAACGCTGCGGCGTAGTACAGCAGTATATAAATATATATATATATATATATATATATATATATATATATATATATATATATATATATATATATATATATATATATATATATATATATATATATATATATATATATATATATATATATATATATATATATATGTATATATACATATATATATATATATATATATATATATATATATATATATATATATATATATATATATATATATATATATATATATATATATATATATATATATATATATATATACATATATATATATATATATATATATATATATATATATATATATATATATATATATATATATATATATATATATATATATATATATATATATATATATATATATATATATATATATATACATATATATATATATATATATATATATATATATATATATATAGATATATATATATATATATATATATATATATATATATATATATATATATGTATATATATATATATATATATATATATACATACATACATATGTATATCTATACAGATATCTACATATCTATATATATCTATATATCTATATATATCTATCTATATATATATATATATATATATATATATATATAGACATATATATATATATATATATATATATATATATATATGTATATATATATATATATATATATATATATATATATATATATATATATATATATCTATATACATATATATATATATCTAGGGTACATTCAGACATCAGGTCCACAATCTCTGACTCTCCTTCCTACACAGCTGGAGTGTTCTGCCTTGCAACACCACAGACAGGTGCCACATATGGACACAGCCTAATATTAGGGGGGGTATATACACGGACAGATTGCAGCTACACCTATTACACACCTATGGTATTTCAGCATGCTACATTACACATTAACCTGGGTATCCTGCAAGTGGTGGGCTCTGGAGCCCATGTATCCCTGATTATGCCATTACCTCCACCACTGGCTATTGCCCACACTATTAGACATGTTTTCCATTACACAACACACACTATGATGACTTACATCTTGTCAGTCTGTGCTGCTCTGCACAGTCGATGGGTATAGCATTTGTTCAGCTGAACATCATTACAACAACAACACCTGCTGACACATATAAATCATTCAGCATTGTCTATCCCATTATTATGGCCAAAGTACTACAGTCAATTACATGCATATATACTTCACATACCTGTTGTGTGAGTGATGTCTGTTCAAAACCTTATTTTTATTCCTGGCCTTAGCCTACAGCTATTTTGCTTTATTGATTGAGATTGTCAGTCTGTCAGTCTGCCTGCCAGTCTGTCTGTCTCTCTCTCTCTTTCCCTTTCTCTCCAGTAGCTGGAATGAGCTGCTTTGAATAGATTGCAGCATGGCTTTTGTAGGTGAAGCACATGATCAGGTGATGGCCTCTGCACCAATCAGTGTCCTCTACTTGCTACCTGCATACAGCATGCTGTGTTTTACTTCCAATTACCACTATCATGGCAAGCCACTACTATAAATACCTACATTATTTGGGCATGGTCCCTTTACATTTCCTGTATGGTTGACATCCTTCCTGCATTTGGAGAGCAGTGTTACAGACAACAGGTAGAAATACCTCTCATTAGAGGGCTTGCAGTCTCATGGCTGCTACATATTTGTATAAGGTTCCAGAACTACAGACAGAGTGTGAATAGTGTTGGTATATGCATTGTATAGCACCAGTTTTGCAGGGTTTGTGAGTACATACTAGTTTAACATGGACTGCAGTCTGTCTGCATAGCTCTCAACTGTGGGCCTATGTTTTGTCTGTCCACCGCACAGGTCTTGTGTCAGATATATCACTGGCAGTGTGTGTGTGAGTGCTATCAGTAGGTGGCTACATCCATGTTTTCTTCCCCAACTCCAGCCATTCTTCCTACAGTAGGGAGCTGCAACCATTTATGAGAATTATTGGCGTCTATGGGGTTTAAATACACCCAATTTCCCACACTTTCCCGTGATTGGATGGTTTTGAAAAGGCTATGCTATGGGCACATCTGCTTACCTAATGTTGGCATTGCTTAAAGGGGAATACCACTGGGCAGATTGGGTTAGCTTGCCTGCACATTGCTTACACCACATAGGCTGACATGTGCAATGCGTAGCATTGCTTGCTATCTAATTAGCATTATATTTTCCTTTTGTTTGTTTGTTTGTTTGTTTGCTTGTTTGTTTGTATGATCTAATTCACATTATATTTTCCTTTTGACATTGATTTATTATTTATTACATGTTATTTCTGTTTCTGGCATCTGTGGTTCATGTGTACGCACACTGTATGGGGTCCTGGGGACTTCAGCACTTTATTACACTAACACCTCACATCTGGACTTACTGCAGTACTCCAGTTCACATATTTATGTTATGTATCTAAAACCGTTGGTGTAAACAAAGTCACATGTGATGTCTATTGTTATTACCAGGGTAACATTCGTCCCATGCGGGCGACCCACAAATTGGGTGATTTTCTTTGCGGCAACACCATGCCTAAAATGGTGAGCATGGCTGTGTATATATGTCCATGAACAGCAGCGTGTGGAAGGCCTACAATACTTGGGTTGGGACGACGTACAAGATGAGTCCCGAGGGAAGGAGGAGTGGAGGTTGGGCACAGTGTGGTGGTGTGGTAGCTACGGGCCGGTAACCAGAAGAGGGATGGTGGTGGCATGTGTGCAGTGGGGGGGGTGTTGGAACTGTGGGTAATGACATTATGGGTTGAGGAGAGGCTGATTTGGATGGGCCTGTACTGGTCGGTCCGCATAGTGGGTGGGGGAGAGGGGAATGAAATATATGCAAATAACAGATAAATGACAATATAGTTAAACCATTATTTATATAGATCAGACAACATAGATTAAACTTGGTAGTGTATTGCAGGGCGGACATGTTTGGCTGTGGGGGGGCATTGCCAATTACTGCAATACGTAAATTGTTTGGGGTCTCCCACCCCCATTAACGGTGCATGTGGACATAAGTGTTTCTGTTAATCTACCATTGCTATCTATGGATGTATGCCCATATATACCTATATAGGTATATATATTTGCTTACATATTTCTAACTATGTCCGTATATACCTACAGAGATATATATCTGCGTACATATATGTGACCTGCTGTGTATACGACATTTGCATGTATATATGTTCATATATATCTATATCTATGTATATATTTCAGACTATATATATTGATATGTAGTTTCTGTTTAGATATGGATATAATTGCACACACACATACATCTAGATGTTGGTATACATTGTCTGTACTGTTGCACAACTGGGATGGATATGTTACTGACAATGTCAGGTTTTCATATATCTGGCATGGCTTAGTGGTAAATAACTTTGTATATGGTGTGCATGGTCTTGGGTTCGAGGCTATTTATTTTGTTGCTGGGCAGAAAACGGGCCATTGGATATAGACTGATTAAGGCACTTTAAAGCAGTGCATCTTCATTAGACAATAATGTAATTATCAGGAGGGGAACCTGTAGTGCCGTGTGTATACCAGCATAACTGAATTAGACGCTCCTGTTAGGTTTCGTGTGCATACCGGGCAACCTTGTGTGGCACATATGCTTTGCGATACCTACAAATAAAACTGTTAGTGTAAACAAAGTCACATGTGAAGTCTATTGTTATTACCAGTAAAACATTTGTCCCATGTGGGATAACCCAAAAATTGGGTGTTCTACTTTCCGCCAAAACCATGGCTGCAAAGTATGCATGGCTATGTGCATGGACTACAGCGTGTGGCAGACCTAGGATACATGGGTTGGGACAATGTACAGGATGAGTCCCGAGAGGAGGAGGAGGAGGAGGGTGGGCAAAGTGTGGTGGTGTGGTAGCTACAGGCCGGTAACCAGGGAAGGAATGGTGGCAGTGTGTGTGCAGCGCGGGGGGGGGGGGGGCTGTGGGTAATGAATGTATGGGTTGAGCATGGGCTGGGTTGCATGGGCCTGTACAGGTCGGCCCACCTAGTGGGTGGGAGAGAGGGGAATGAAATATAGAACAAGTAAAACATACAAGAAACATAATTTAAATTCGTATTCATATATGGAGATATATATGTACATATATATATATATATATATATATATATATATATATATATATATACATATAAACACTCACACATATACATATACACAGCAATGACTTCAACAAGTGGTAAAGCTTCAGATGTCATTCAAGGGGATCCAGCATTTGTCTGCTTGGGATGTCATGATTGACAAACCACAATGCTTTGCCAGGGGTGGTCTGCACCTGTTGCCCCTGGAAATCAGGTTACTGGATAGAGCTCTTAGCACCACTATAGTGCCTTATCTAGGCAAGGTTCAAAGGACAAAACCACCGCCATAACAGGTACAAGCATGCAAAACTGAAGGTACTGCTACTCAATGCTAGACGTCTGAACCTAAAAAGGCACTCTCTTGAGACACACTTACAGATGGGGAACATCGCTATCAGTGCAGTAAATGAGACTAGTTCAATGCTCCAGGGAGCACACCTGCAATACCAGGCTACAACATTTAACACGCATTTTGTGCACCAAACCAAGACCACAACACTACAGGTGGATGAGTGTCCATATTCACCAAGGTTATTAACACCTCCACCCTAGTTCCCAACACAATGCATCTGAGAATCTCCAGGTGCAACTAACACTAGGTAAGGCTGCACTTCAAATAGTAGGTTGCTACAGATCCCACACCATGCCCCAAGAGTCTCACTACACCTTTATAAACATACTGGACAATATTAAGATGCAGCTAACACACCATAATACTGGGTGAGTTCAACTACCCTACCATTACCTGGGAAAACTATTCGGGTACCAACACCTTTTACCAACGGTTCCTGGAATTCATACATTCCAACCCCCTGGATCAACTGATCCATTACCCAACCAGGGGCTCCAGTATCCTAGACCTGGTCATTACCAACATGGGAGACAGTTGCTCCACACGAGTCGTCACCCTCTCATAGGTCAGATCTGAGTCCACCAACTAATTTCTACCCCCACTCGCTTCCACAAAACCTCAACCTCCAGCTCCATAATAGGCTGGATTCTTACCAACACCCCCCATCACTACCACCAGCCCACAACCTTACCAGTCTTCCTTAGTGACCATCTCCCTACCTCCATCCTAAGATACAACTCCCATACTCTTAAACCCCACCTTTTCAAAGACTGTAGAAAACTATATACATTTAATTCTTCACAGTTTAACTCTATTCTACAAAACATGGACTGCTCCATCCTTAGACAACTCCCTCTAAATGATTCTGTTAACACTTTTAACATCATTTTCCTGAATACTCTGGACTCTCTAGCTCCCTCCAGGAAGATTAGAGTGAAATCCAATCACGCTCCCTGGCTTTCAAAGGAAACTAAGTCCATCATGAAACAAAGTGACAGTGTCTGGAAAGGCTGGATCAGATCTAAACAAACATCTCTTCTTCTCAAATACAAACAACTATGCAATCTTGCTAAAAAAACAGGCAATAATAGTCAATAAGTCATTCTATAGCTCAGGCCAGAACAAATATAATTCAAATCCTTGAAAATTTTGGACAACACTTAACAGCATCCTTTACCCAGGTAGTCCCTCTAACCCCTCCCCCTACCCAAACACAATTCCTGAGGAAACAGCTACCCTACTTAATTCACATTTTATCTCCTCCATCCAAAATCTCCTACCCTCTCAACCTACCTCTTCCTCTTTACCTGACCCCACACCCACCCCCAACACTACTTCTTTTTCCTTTAAGCCTGTTCCCATTTCCTACATCAAATCTCTACTGCTCAAACTCAAACCCTGCTCTCCCTCTAATGACAAATTACCTCCTACCTTCCTCAAACTCGCAGCTGACTCTATTGCCTACCCAGTGACAATATTAATAAATAGATCAATGCAAGAATCTACTGTTCCTACCCTTTGGAAATCTTTCTACACTATCCCTCTCCATAAAGGAGGTAACTCCACTGACCCTTCATGCTATCGACCTATTGCCATTCTGTCCCCACTATCTAAGATACTAGAAAAATGTATGCACACTCAACTTCTCCATCACCTTCTCAATCATAACTTACTCACCCCTACCCAGCATGGCTTTTGCCCCTGTCACAGCACAACTACTTCTCTACTCTCCTTCACTCACACCATTGCAGAATCTTTGGACAACAACAAACTTACTTCCTGTCTCTTTCTTGACCTCTCCAAAGCTTTTGATACAGTGTCTCATCCATTACTTCTATCTAAACTTGCTAACTTTCACCTGTCCACCTCCACCCTCAGCTGGTTTGCTAGCTATCTGTCTGGACGCGAACAATTAGTCAAATGGTTCTCTTCCCCTTCTCCTTTCTTGCCTATATCTACTGGTGTTCCACAAGGTTCCATCTTGGGTCCCCTCTTATTCAACATCTTCACCAATGATCTTTACAACTCGTGCTATCAGTCTTCTCTCATACAATATGCAGACAACTCCACAATTATTTCTACAGCCATCAACATCTCTGACCTATACTCCCTAACCCAAAAAGCTCTACTTTCCACTGAACAATGGCTTTCAAAAAACTTACTGATCCTCAGTCCCACAAAAAACAAACTCTTACTCTTTCTGCCCCATTCTCTTACTCATCATAAATCCTCCTTTGTCATTAAGTCTTGTAATAACACAGCTATCCAACCTAACACGTACACCAAACTCCTAGGGGTCATCATCGACGATGAACTAAAATTCAATCAACACATACAGCAATGCATAAAGAAAACACATGAGAAACTAGGCCTCTTATACCGGAACAAAAAATATCTCAGTTCCGAGGATAGACTCACCCTAGGAGAAGCACTTCTCCTCCCCTCTCTCCTCTATGCCACTCCAGTTCTCACAAGTATCCAAAAAACTACCCAGAACAAGCCCAAACAATCCTACCACAAAATAGCCAGATTCATCATTAACTCCCCAAACAACACACACCACTGTATTGCTTTAAAGTCTCTACAATGGCTAAAACTCCCCACAACTACTACATCTCTACAAATTTCACATGCTGCACTCTGTGCTCTATAAACTTTCCTACTGTCCATCTATTTCTCTCCTTGTCTCTCTCTCTATACCCCATCTTGACCCCTCTGCACCTCTAATCAACAATTGCTTGATATTTACCACCCAAATAAGTCAGTAGGTAAGCTACTCTACAAACACTCTGTGGCCCAAGCCTGGAACAAACTTCCCCTTGACATACGCTCAATCTCTCAAACCCCACTATTTAAAAAGAAACTTAAGTCACATTTACTCAATTCCAGACTCTGCCCCTGCTATGACCCTATGTAGTTCTCTCCTCCCCCCACATTGGCATCACTCTCAGTTGATCCTACTCACACTCTGCCTCACTAGTACAGTTACATAGTATTTTCCTGAAAAAAAAAAAAAAAAACATGCTGTCGTTTAACTGTTGTTAGTGTTTGTTTTCTATTGTTTACTACTGTAATGCTAGTGTTTATTTCTATTGTTTGCTGTGCTTGTTTACTACTGTAATGATTTATTGTACTATCTGTAGCTTTTCTCCTCGGGTCTCCACTGAAAATGGGGCAAAATTCCAGTTGGACTAACCTGGTTAACAAATGTCAATAAATAAATAACTAAATAAATAAATAAATAAGGTAATCACCATTGACATCAACATCCCACCCCCACACACCACTAAGGAAACCTCCATAATAACCCTCTCCAAAGCCAACATCATATTACTCAAGTCCGATGTGACAAACATCATGACACCCATGGAGACAGGAGCTGACAGTGCAACTGGTGACTCCTACACTAAGGCACTGTGTGAGCACATCCACTCATACATGACTTATGTCATCCCATATAGAACCAAGACGCTGTCCTCCAAAAAAGGAAGCCAATCTGGTGCTCCACTGCCATAAACAAATTATACAACAGAAGGACGACACTATCGAAGAAGAGAGAATCATCTGAAAATGCAAACAGCTCCCTTGCTAGCCTCAGTAAGAAGCTGAGATCCCTCAGAAACCCCCAAAGCTTGTTATGTACATATAATTGCCCAAGATTCCAAGGACAACCACAAGGCATTCTATAGTTATGTCCAGAATATAAACGGCAATGCCCAGAACTGCTCTGAGCTACTACAGAATGGCATTAAATATACTGCTTCCAAGGGGTTTGCCAATATTTGGGCAGATTGCTTTAGTGCCACATTCACCTTCCTCTCAACCCCCAAAGGAGCCCATCTCACTACCAGAAGATTGCCAATTCCAGTAATCATGGCCACACAGGTAGAAACCGCACTCTCCACAGCTAGAAATACAGCATGCATGGGACCAGATGACATCCCGATGTGTGTACTACATGAACTACAAAATATACTTGCACCTCACCTAAGGGTCATGTTTAATCATAGCCCCACCTCAGGCTTCAATCCCACTGAGTGGCACACAACTACAGTTATCACACTCCACAAGGTGGGGGTTCACCTTGGATCCCGGGAACTATGGTCCCAAAAGTCTGACGAGCCTGATCTGCAAGGCCATGGAATGCATTATCATGGAACTTATAAACTAAGACATTGGCAACCAGCAAACACTGGACCCCATCCAGGTTGGGCTCGTGAAGGGCCGATCTTGTCTCCTGAACCAGACTGACTACCTAAGAATAAACCATTGCCGTAAACAAAGTCACCCAAGAACTCTATTGTTATTACTAAAAATAAAGTCAGGATGACCCAAAAATTAAGGTGCTATCCTTTGTGGTAACCTCATGTCTGCTAAGGTAGGCATAGCTGTGTTCATATGTGTATGGATTACAGTGTGGGGAAGACCAAAGATACTTGGGTCGGGACAACGTACGAGATGTGTCCCAAGGGGAGGAGGAGTGGAGGGTGGGCAAAGTGTGGTGGTGTGGTTGCTACAGGCCGGTAACCAGGGAAGGGATGGTGGCTGCATGCGTGCAGCGGGGGGGGGGGGGGGGGGGCAGAACTGTGGGTAAAGTAAATATGGGGTCGAAAAGAGGCTGGGTTGGATGGGCCTATACTGATTGGCCCAACTAGTGGGTGGGGGAGAGGGGAATGAGATATAAACATGTGAAACATAAAAGAAGAAGAATTTAAATACTTATTTAAATAAAACACTTAAAATAAAATAAACTTGGTAGTGTATTGCAGGGCAGATGTGTTTGACTGTGGGGGGGGGTATGCCAATTCGTGCAAGATGTATATTGCTTGGGGCTTCACAACCCCATTAACCGTGGATGTGGACATATAAGTTTATGTTAATCTACCATTGCTATCTACAGATGTCTGGCCATATATACCTATATGGGTATATATATTTGCTTACATATTTATAACTATGCCCGTATACACCTACGAAGATATATATCTGCATACATATATGTAACTTGCTGTGTATATGTGGATATATAGGTGCTGACATATATATGTGCAGATGTTGGCAATTGCATGTATATATGTTTCTGTGTGTGTGTGTGTGTGTGTGTGTGTGTGTGTGTGTGTGTGTGTGTGTGTGTGTGTATATATATATATATATATATATATATATATTTCTGAATATATATATATATATATATATATATATATATATATATATATATATATAACTACATATATAGATATGTTGTATCTGTTTAGATATTAATATATTTACGCACACACATACATCTAGATGTTGGTATACATTCTCTGTACTGTTGCATGACTGGACTGGATGTTATGTTTCTGAAAAAAAGAGATTTAGGTATATCTGACATGGCTTACTGACAAATCACTTTGTGTATGGTGTGCATGGTCCTGGGTTTAAGCCTTGTAGAGGCTGTTTATTTTGTTGCTAGGCAGAACACAGGCCATTGGCTACAGAGTGATTGAAGCACTTTTATGCAGTTGTCAGCGGGATTGCTTGATGGTAAGCACTGCTAACTTCCAGTGACATCCACTTACACATGGTTATCCTCACTATTGCTTACTCTGTGTAAGCATTGCTTACTGTCATGCAAACAGACTTACAGTCTGTGATTAAGGCACTTTGAAGGAGTTGTACACAGGTTTGAGTGGAGCTAAGCACTGCTAACTTCAGGTTACAGTTTCTTATACTCTGTTACCTTCCACATTGCTTAATCTGTGTAGGCAGTGCTTACCCCCATGCAAATGCACATAAGCATGCTTACTAGTGCTTACATATGCTTACTACTGCTTAGTTGCACTTACACCTAGTTACTAGTGCCTTATTCATTATGACACTGCTACTTCACATGTGCATTTCCTGCAGTAATCTAGTTCATACATATGTGTTATTTAGTGGGTTTTGCAACAAAACTACTGGTTATAACATGCTTTGCCATGCATATAGGCATAGGCCAACTATGCGGCCACCTAGGGCACTGGTCTAGCAGGGGTGTTTTTCCAGTATTTATTTGCTGTAGGTAGACCAGGATGGGGGCACTGGGTAATGTGGTGGGGGGCACGGTGGAGCCCTTTTGCCTTGGGCACCAGTTGACCTAGGGCCGCTCCTGTTGCCATGTAAAATAGACTGTGCTGCTGTGGGACTCGAACCACGAATGCCTGCTCAGTAGGTGAATACTCTGTCCACTACACTATTGCTTACATCCACGAGGTGGTCCGATTAGAACTACTCCATCCAACACTGGCATGCCTCGACCCATAATTTCATACCCATCACCCCCCACTCCTCCTTCACAGCAATTATCCTTTCTCTGGTTGCAAGTTGAGTCTAACCACACCACTGCACACTGCCCACTCTCCACTTCTCGGGACCCATCATGTATGTTGTCTCGACCTAAGGATCATCAGGCTTTCACAAACTTGTAGTCCAAGAACATGCATGCCCTGCCATGTGTATCTTAATGGAAGGAGGGACCACCCAATCCATTTTTTTTTTGTCCCCAAGGACCTCATCTTATCTTCATCCTGACCCAAGCCCAAGTATCGGCTCTAGATTAGACTTTACTTGTCGGGGTCGACAATCCCACTGGCACTACTATGCCCCTGTAGTGTTTGAAAAGCAGTATCCGCTTATTTAATTATTTAATGTTTCACCTGTGTGCGGGTATCTTTATGCCAATTATGCTATTTAAGCCATTTTCAAATGTTTTAATGATTTTTTATTTGTATTACATGAATTTGTTAATGTTGTTTCTTTAAACAAGCCTAGTATGAATGTTATAATATCGAACCCACTACATCGGGCGATGAAAAAAGCTAAGAGCCTGAAAACATCAAATCTTACCTAGGACAAGATTTCAGTGGGCCGCTCTGTGTTTTTGCTATTTCCCTCCACTGCATGTAGAAGTTACTGACCTTAGGTTAGGGTACAGTAAGCAAGTATGGAGTTAGTAAATGTATGTGTGGTTTAGTGTAGGTTGGTTTGTGTTGTTAACTGTTTATTTAATTAGGGTCTTAATTGGTTAGTTTTGAGCGCCAAAAGTCTTTGTATAAATAGCTGTTTAAGATTATGTCTTATTACACCTGAAGAAGCGTAGTACAGCTACGTGAAAGCGCTTGTGTGATCCTGTTTCCAATATATGAGATATAGCTGTCTATATATATATATATATATATATATATATAATATAGAGATATATCTATTTAGTTATAGTTGCACACACACACACACACACACAGACAGACACACACACACACACACACAACAACACACACAGTGGTCATCTCCGTTGAATGGTATTGCTGGATGCTATATTTGTAGAAACAGCAGGGTTATGTATATCAGCAGTGGCTTAGTGGTAAATCACAGTGGCTATGATGTTTAGGCTCCTGGATTTGAGACTTGCAGAGGCTTGTTTATTTTGTTGCTGGGCAGAACAAGGCCCATTGGATACGGAGGGATTGAAGCACTTTTATGCAGTTGTCAGTGGTTTTGCGCAATGGTAAGCACTGCTAACGTCTGGTGACATTCGCTTACACATGGTTAGCCTCAATATTGCTTACTTTATGTAAGCACTGCTTACCGTCATGCATACAGACTTACACCTGCTTACTAGTGCTTAAATATCCTTACTACTGCTATATTTTACACAGTAATAGTCTAATGGTTCTTGGGGAGGTAGAGAATTTTCATATGTATGGGTTTATCATTCATTACACAGCTTGCTACTCCAGTTCACACATATATGTTATTTATTAGGTTATACAACTAAATATATTGATTATAACAGCGATTTGACATGGAAATGGAATGCACAGCCGTGGGACTCAAACCAGGATTGACTGCTCATGAGGCGAATGTTCAGCCCACTACAGTATTGCTGTACTGCTTCATTTTCCTTTATTTTGCTTTTTATCCTCTTTTTGTTATTTAAGCTACATTAACCGTAACTAAGAGATGGGTAAACCCGTGCAGCTATGGTTAAACTTCATCTGTTTCTTTACAAATAAATATTTCTTTTTATTTTCTTTATTAACTATTGCTCTTATACATGTGGGGGGAATGTTGCTGGGGGATATGCATACATCTTTGGGCGGTCCCACTCATTGTTTACTACCTTTCTGCAGTCCTTCATTGCAGGGGCGTTTACATTCTGAGAGCACTGCTTTCAGACACACTCCCTGCACTTGTACACACTCCATGTAGATTTAGGAAGTCAGGCAGCGTGTCTTCATTAATATGCATTATTATATTTTATCAGGGGTGGCTCGTGGCATCGGGCTGCCGGACTGCAGCCCCCTCAAAATAAAAAATAGAAAGAAAAATTAAAAAAAAATGTATTTTTTGAAATTCGCGGACTTCGCGCATGTGCAGTAGTCCCGACTACTGTTGGTCTATGCGCATGCTCAAGGCAGTCCGGCAGTCCCCATAGGGGGACACAAGGAGACGTCTGTGCACTTTTAAAGTGCACAGACTCGCCAGGATTATGGGTCGCGTCCAGACTGCAAGAGCAGCAGCAGGACTCAGGAGGGAGCATTAGGATCTCATCGGGCTTTCCTTGGGATCTCGCAGTATTGCGCGGGAAGGATGTATAGCTGGATATATTCAGGTAAGTGTGTGTGTGTGTGTGTGAAAATGCCCCAGGTGCTTATGGTGGTGTGGTAGGGAATACCTCAGGCTTGAACCCTGTACCCTGTATGCAGGTGTTAAAGACTTGAGTTCCCTACCCACCACCATTTGTAAAAAATTTCAGATTTTTGCCTCATATTCGATCTGATCTGTTCCTCATAATATCTGTGGTTTGTAAATGTTGCAGTGCTTGCTATTTGATGGTGTAGTAGTAGTATTGTTGCCTCACAGCTGCAGGTTCTTGGGTTTGATTCTTGGCTTGCGTTCCTTCTTTGTGGGGTCTGTATCTTCTCTCTGTGTTTGTGTGGGTTTGCTTTTGTGTCCTCCCATGTTACAAAGACATGTCTGCATTATTTCTTCCTGGGCCTCTGCTGAAAATTGTTTATTTGTTCCAAGTCAGACTGTCCTGATTAAAAAATGTTAAATAAAATTGACAGGCATTTGAATTTCAGACTTAAGGGTTTCTGAATGGCTAATTCTTTGCATATTTGATGGTGCAGTGGTAGTATTGTTGCCTCACAGTTATAGGTTTTCTGGTTTGATTCTTGGTTGGGGTGGCTTCTGTGTGGAGTCTGCATCTCCTCCATGTGTTTGTGTGGATTTGCTCTGGTGCCCTGCCATTTTACAAAGACGTGTCTGCAGTTTTAATCCCTGCTGAAAATTGGTTTTGTTCTGTCCGCAGTAAAATTGACAGGCATTTGAATTTCAGACTTCAGGTTTCTGAATGTTGAACTCCTTGCATAATTGATGGTGCGGTGGTAGTATTGTTGCCTCACAGCTATAGGTTTTCTGGTTTGATTCTTGGTTGGGGTGGCTTCTGTGTGGAGTCTGCATCTCCTGCCTGTGTTTGTGTGGATTTGCTCTGGTGCCCTGCCATTTTACAAAGATGTGTCTGCAGTTTTAATCCCTGCGTCTCTGCTGAAAATTGTTTTTGTTCTGTCTGCAGTAAAATTGACAGGCATTTGAATTTCAGACTTCAGGTTTCTGAATGTTTAATTCCTTGCATAATTGATGGTGCAGTGATAGTATTGTTGCCTCACAGCTATAGGTTTTCTGGTTTGATTCTTGGTTGGGGTGGCTTCTGTTGCATCTCCTCCCTGTATTTGTGTGGATTTGCTCTGGTGCCCTGCCATTTTACAAAGACGTGTCTGCAGTTTTAATCCCTGCGTCTCTGCTGAAAATTGTTTTTGTTCTGTCCGCAGTAAAATTGACAGGCATTTGAATTTCAGACTTCAGGTTTCTGGATGTTTACTTCCTTGCATAATTGATGGTACAGTGTTAGTATTGCTGCCTCACAGCTATAGGTTTTCTGGTTTGATTCTTGGTTGGGGTGGCTTCTGTCTGCATCTCCTCCCTGTATTTGTGTGGATTTGCTCTGGTGCCCTGCCATTTTACAAAGACGTGTCTGCAGTATTAATCCCTGCGTCTCTGCTGAAAATTGTTTTTGTTCTGTCCGCAGTAAAATTGACAGGCATTTGAATTTCCAACTTCATGCTCTTCAGATTACATAGTAGCACAACCTTTTTTTTTTAGCAATTTTCGAAGTTTATAAGATGAATATTTTAAATTTGTCCCTATTTTTGGGACTGTATTCCCCCATTATTGGCTTCGTCCAGGTTTTTGTGCTAAGGTTGACAGCTATGGCAAGAACTGAATTCACTGAATATGTTTGAGGGCTGTATTCCCTCATTACTGGGTTTGTCCAGGTGTTTTGTACTAAGAGGTTGACAGCTATGGTGAGAACTGAATTCACTAAATGATAGCCATTTAAGTTTCAGTCTTCCTCTCTTTACAAAGCAGCTGATGTGGTGTAGTGGTATGTTACTCTGACTGTTTTTGCTCAGGGACCTTGGCAGTAAAATATATGGTGGCAACACAACATTTTATTCTAGCAACTTTCCAAGATTATACAAGCAATGTTTAATGTGTCCCTGTTATTGGGCTTTTGACCGCCCCCCCCCAATACATTTTGGCTTTTTCCAGTTTTCTTGAGCTGCGAAGTTGAGATGCAGTTGAGTATTGAGTAGATTTTACAAGGAACTGAGAGCTGCAGGGGAATAGAAGTTTAGTGCTTTGCCAAGTTAATACTATAGCACAACAGGCTGTGTACTTGCTTTTGATGCAGAAGGTTGTGGGTTCTACTCCCACAAGGGGTAGATGCTGCCATACTGAATGTTCTCCTTGGTGAAGATACTAACTATGAGTTCGTTATCAGTTTGCCATCCATTTCCTCTTGCAATATTATTACTAGCTTATCATTTTTAATGTAATATAGGCAATTTATTCCTGAGGGGCAACAGACACTTTATTTTTCGATGAAACCATGAAATATAAAGGTGATTGCTAGCAGCAACCGCTTCATTAGTTACAGATTTCTTTAATGTGGAATTATTTAGATGACTGACTTCAGAGATTGTGCATATTTACTGATAATGGACTGTAGAATTGTGCATATTTACTGATAAAGGTGGACTGTAGAATTGTGCATATTTACTGATAATGGTGGACTGTGGAATTGTGCATATTTACTAATAATGGTGGACTGTAGAATTGTGTATATTTACTAATAATGGTGAACTGTGGAAGTCTGAGTAGACTTTTTTATGATAAATGTTCTCAACTGGGCAGTTTTGCCATTATGGGTGCATATGGTTTGTTTCATTGCTTACTGGAAAAAATGTTCAAAACAAATTTAAAACACCCTGTAACAAGTGTACTGTATTGTACAAGGAATATAATTTTAGTACAATGAGGAAGGTGTATCAAAGAGCACATGTATGTTTCATATGCAAGGAGCCTATGATTCGAAAACAGCCCAAAATTAATCTTTATCTGCCACTGGCAAAATGTATTTTCTTTGAATGTGGGTTTCAATGCTGTTTCAATGAATGTGAGTTTCAAGGGCAGAGAAGTTTTAATGCTAAGTTTTCATTGTGAGACTGCATTGCTTTGTTTAACAGATGACTTAGTGTTTGTGCTGTAAAATACAAAATAAAACTTTCAAATGAAGTCCAACTCATCATAGAAGTAAAGCAGTATGCACATTAGTGTTTATGGTAAATGGAGTGAAATAGCCAAGTATAATGGTTCATTGGAATGGCTGCAGAGGCTCCATTCAACCATTATTTTGTCGGGGGGGGAGGGCAGCAAACTCAGACAGGCCCAGCTGAACTATACCTCCCAACTGTCCAGATTTTCAAAGAATGAATAGATTTTTGCTTCTTATTTTTGGTTTGTTATTCATAAAATTTGTAGTTTTAATTCCTAAATGATTTGCCAGAAGTCACTCTAAGTTTCAGACTTCATAACCTTCAGAAAAATGCATGTTAAAGTAAGAGCTGTTCTATCAACTGTCTCAATTTATACAAGAGCAATTTTTAGTACTGTTTATATGTGCCCCCAGTATATTTGGCCTTGTTCAGATTTACTGCATTAACAGGTTGAGAGGAACATGCAAATAAATTGCTTTATAGAATTAGGCATAGCCAACCTCTCAACTGTCCCCAATTTTTGGCTCAAAATGTTGCTCTTCCCTCTTATAATCCCTCCGCAAAATAGCAATTTTGGAAGAAAACATGGAGGGTTTACAATTAAGAAATAACTGTAATAATCAAAGTTATAGATTACTTGAAATGCAGGTAGATTCTTTTATATTTTGTCAGCTGCTCAAGGTAGCAGTACTGATATTAAAGTGTCCCTTCTTTGACAGGTAGAAGCTGTATTGTGTGTCTATTTTATATTTTTGCATCACGTTTTTGTCCATTTTTCATAAAATTGTGTTTTTTGGCAAATTAGTGACATCACTAAAGACTGAAGTTAGAAAATGACAGACATCTGAGTTTCAGATTTTATACCCTTCAGAAAATTCATACTAATGCAAGACCTATTCTATTATCTTTCTAAGTTTATTAGAGCAATATTTAAAAATTGTCCTTATTGTTGGGCCTTTGTCCCACTTCTGTGTATGGCTTTGTCCAGATTTCTTGCTCTTGAGGTTGAGAGGTATGACAAATGTGTCAGGGCCATCACAGTCAGCCAGAGAGATTTCAAATTGTGACATGCTTGTTGCACCCCACTCCCCCATGTAGTGACTCTGGATGTGTCCAAGCAAGGCAAGGAGTAGTTGTATCTACCTTGGATGGGGAGGACACACTGCATAAGTACAACAGTGGCTTTTCATCTGTCCTTGATTTTGCAGAATGGTCTGGTTTCTGTCATATTTTTGTACTGTTGATTTATGCTTATTACTCAAAGTGCCTGTTGCTCTGTGTTTTTAAGTAGCAATGCTTTAATGACCATAAGGTAAGCTTGTCTGAGATCGTAAGATGCAAGTAAGCTTTAATAAGCATACTGTTAAAGAATTGCCAACATTGAAAGCCTTTCTGTTGTTGCCATGCAGAGAATACTTGACTAGATAATGTATAAGCCTTGGGTATTAAAGGACAGGATTCCATTATTTTAAAAAGCTCATTACACTTGTTGGAGACTTCCAGTCATCTCTACAGACTTTACCCGTAAACTAAACAGAATGCCAATCATGTGTGGTCCATAACCTGTACAGTAATCCTTTAAGCAATGTATCTTGAGCTTGTTTCTTGTTTGCTTTTCATTTTTTACTTTTATCATGTTTTCCCCATGAAACAAGTTGTCAGGCAGCAGGTCTTTTTTGGATAAGAAACATTTTTACAAGTGGGGGCATCACATAGATTTCTACTTTCAGCATATTACTTGGTACTTTAATAAAGCTGAATATATTATAATTAGGACTGCAGTGCAAGGAGAAGTGGTTTGAGTTGAGTGCTTCTGGTTTTTCTTATACTTGATTTTGACTGGCATTCCAGTAATGTATTTAAAAAGTAATTTATTTCATGCCTCACAACCTTTTGTTTCCATCTAGATATTAAGTAAGCTGTCATGCAGCCAATGCATTGAAATATTTTTATTCTTCTACACTTATTTTTGTCTTGATTGGACTTTCATAATGATGGTTTGCCACCCAGGGCAGCGTATTTAATTAAAGTTATTTTTTTGTGGTTTTGTGCATAGCTCCTCCCCTTTCTGGTTGACCACACCCCCTCCCCATTGACCCCACCCATTCAGCTGTCTCCTGCAGCCCCCCCTGTGATTTGAAGTCACCAGCCGCCACTGTATTTTATCATGTTTATCTTACTAAGTATTTTTGTTGCAGTATTCTCTCTGCTATACTGTTCTTACAGTGACACTTCTTGCCTTAACTGATTTATAGTTTTCTCTATCCAATACTTCTGTTATGGTATTTGATTTCCTCCTTTCCTTGTCCTTATTAACTTGTGTTTTTGTAGTAAGATGCTTCTGCTATTAATGAAGCTGCACAGTAATATATCGTATTTACTTCTGTTATATCACATGAATTTCTGTTAATACTCTTTATTACTGTATTCGTTTGTTTTATTAGACTTCTAACATTTTGGGTCCTATTTACTTTCTATAATCTATTTCCTTCATTGACCTTAATATGTCTATCCATCTCTATTAAATCAAGCAACTCTTCCCTTAGATCATTTTCTCTAAACCAAGGGCAAATTCTTTGCTTTCCATTACTTGCGGGTATTGTACAGAAAGTTCCAGAACATCTTCCTGTGTCATATTCTCTTCACCTGCATCCTGCATCATCTGTTACTCTTTCATATGGATAATCAGCTTAATTTCTTCATGGCTTTTGGGTTTCTAATACCACAACAGGAATGGACCCAGTTTCTTAGTCAAGGTATGATTAAAGTTCATGAAATTAGTATTCTTTCAATCTTTGCTGTTAGCCAAATGTGCTCTTCACAGCACCTACAATATGTCCAGAACTGACTTCTTTTGCAATTCATATGGAGTTACATGTGTTGGTAACATATCTAAGACTGTAAATTCTTTTTATATGAGACCCAACGATCCTACTATGATTGGAACCAACTGAGTATCCTTCTTCCACATTGCCCTCATTTCTGCCTACAAATACTAATATTTTATGAAATTTTGTCTCTCTGTACATAAAACACTGTAATCATTAGGTGTAGCAATTTCAGTGATCAATGCTACTTTTGTCTTGTTTTCTGTGACTACTATAAATGGTTTTCTTGCATCTGTTTTGAACTGTCGGTAATGGGTGATCCCATGTGATATGAATGCCATCATTTTCTATAATGCTTTGTGCATCATGTTTCCAACGTTTCTCATTTACTTCAATATTATAATGTATGCACAATACCCATTACAACAGTCTTGTCACATTATTATCCCTTTTAGTATGTGGACTTCTGCTATTAGTCTATGACAGCTAGCAAGAAGATGTGCAGCTGTTTTCAGTTCTGTTTTATAAAACCTACATCTGTCTGCTTCTCTAACATGTTCAATGGACTTTGTAAACTATCGTGGGTGCAGTTCACTATCAAAGGCCACCGATATTTAACCTTTCATCTTTTGGTTTAAGTTCACCTCTCCTTAAGCATTCCTGCATCAGATCCTGATAAACATGAGGTTGTTCCAGGACTTTTCCATACTTGCAACTATATTTATGTCTTTTACACATTCCTCGTTTTCTCATCTTATCCTTCACCTTGTGATCTTTGTTTTGTTTTTTGTCACATTTTGCTGCTGCTGCCTGTTTTTTTTTCTATTTCTAGTTTGATTTTCATTCCCAATTGACACCAGTATGATTCTACTAAACTAAGCAGAGAAGTCATCTTAGACTTGATCTCCTCATGTTCTAAAATTTTCACTATGTTTAGATCTTGTGAGGTTAGCAGATATGTATGCAGAACCATGATTGCAGATCTATACATGGAATCATTTTTGAGGAGACCCATACCTCCATCAGAACAGGGAATATACAATCTTGGTATACACTGATTTTTTATAAATCACTTGATAAGCATAAATTATTTTCTTGTTTTCCTATCCAACTGATCCAGTACCTTCTGGGGCTAGTCAGTCACCTCAAAACTATAAGTTAGAACAGGAAGAGCAAATTGGTTTATAGCTTGGACTTTGTTCCTAGATGTCAGGACTGTTTTCAGTATTAATTTTAGTCTTCTAAAATATTCCTTGCTAACTTTTATACCATTTGTTAATGTCTTATTGTTGATATTTCATCACTTCCCAAATACTTATACACTCCCTCCTGCTCAAGTTCCTTTATATCATATTCCTGCCCCAGACTGATATTGCAGCTTTCCTGATTTAAAGGTTGTTTTTTGAACACTTATCAAGAGCTAATGACATTCTTATATCATATGAGACAGTTTTGACCACTTACAGTTGTGCTTTCAGTTCCTCATCTAATGAAATATTCCATTTTAAATCACCCTCAAAAAGAAGATGACAAATCTTTACACTTTGTTGTTTTCTGGGAGACAGAGTGCAGTCATGACCTAATCTGTTAAGTAGACAGCTTAATAGGTTAAGAGCAAGACAAAAGATCAGCGGTTACAGGAGTCACCCTGGAATATCCCCCAATGAAATTTTATCCCTGGGATAATAATTTGTCATGCATCACTATTTAGCTACAAAGTGGTTTGCCACTGTTTCATGGTCACTGTAATATAATCAATTAATGTAGGGTATAACGTATACATTTGTAAGTAAGCACTCTTTTCCATAAATGCGGGATGCTGTCAAATGTTTTTTGCAGTCTATCTATGCCATGTTTAGATTCTTCCCTGTTTAGCAATTCTCCATTATGACTTTATTTAACAAGAAATGATCATTTGTTCCTTATGACTTTCTTTTATTACCCTTGTGTTTTATTGCAATGATTGAGTTTTATTTTAAATGGTTATAAACTCTGTCAGCATCAGTTTCAGTGCATAGTTTATACATTGTCGGTAAGGCAAGTTATTGGCCTATAATTTCTAGGGTATCTTGCAGGTTCATTGTTAAGGAGGAGTACCATTTTTCCTGCTGTTATGCAGCCTGATATCTATTTGGGGTGTGCATATAAATAGTTCCTTCTCAGGCCTAAATCTTTATATAAGGATGTTAATACCTTTAGCCAGAGGTTAGGTACTGCATCTGGGCCTGGGGCTTTCCATTTAGGAGCTTTTCTTAATTTTCTTTCAATTTCTTTGGCCATTACTTCATCCCACTTCATGTCATGTACAACTGAACTTCTTACTCTTTCTTTTACTTTTTCTTTGTTATGTTTCACAGGGTCTTCATAGATATTTCTCCAAAATAGTTTTCTTTAGTTTATTTGCGACAGTATACAATAGATCCTGATCTGTTCTGATACTGCACATTGCTTTTATTGCGTCTATCTTTCTGAGTATTTTTGTTGATCTGTTCCCTCTTCTGTACTCTTCAAAAAATGACACTGCTTGTCTAACTTGCTTTATAGTTTTCTATATTTGATACTTCCATGATGGCATTTGATTTCTCCCCTTCCTTTCCCTTAATGCCCTGCATTTTTGTGTCAAAACTGTATCTGTTATTAATTTAGCTGCACAGTGATAGATCCTATTTCTTCTGTAATATTGCATGAGTTTCTATAAACAGTCAATTACTGTGTTCATTTGTTTTATCAGACTTCTAACATTTTGGGTCTTATTGACTTTATGTAATACATTTTTTCATTGATCTTAATATTTCTATTCATCTCTATTAAATCAAACAATTCTTCCCATAGATCATTTTCTTCTAAGCTAAGGGCACATTCTTTGTTCTCCATTTCCTGTGGGCATTCTACAGAAAGTTCCAGAACATCTTCATGTGACATATTCTCCTCAGCTTCATCCTGTGTCATCAGTTGCTACTTCAGATGGGAATGCATTTCCCTGTCAGTCCACAATGTTGACTGCGTCAGAGTTGCACAGTTTCTTGTTCCTTCCCTTATTGTGTAACTCCAACTCAACTTTTGTACTGTTTTCTTACTGAAGGCTTATAAGCATCTTCATATGGCAACTGATTAGATGCGCTACTGGTTTCTCCTTAATCTGGGGATGCTCTATCATGCTGTGATATTACCAGAGTTAGATTTTTTTATACTAAATCCTTCACTTCACAGGTAATCCATAACTTTAGTTTCTATTTCCTTAACTCCTACATTACTGATCCTCTTTTCTACTTTCCCCTTTGTTTTCTTATTTTTTGTATTGTCAAATTTTCCATATTCAGATACATTTGCCTATATTTTTCTTCAAATATCTTTGGTACTACTTATTTTTTTGTATTGCTTAGATTTGCTTTCTCCTTTGCATAAATATTGCCCCATATTATTTTTTTTTCTTTTCCATGTCCATGTTTCTTCTTCAGATGTTTCCTGCTCTTCCTGTTTATCCTTACTTGAGGGACTTATTATTCCATCATACTGTAACATAACCTGTGTTAGACTTTCTACATCAAATCCTTCACCTTGCAGGTATTCCATAACTTCATCTTCTATTTGTTTAACTTTTAGTTTACTAATCTTCTGTTCTACATTCTCCCTTTGTGAACTTATTTTTTGTAACTACTGACCTATTCTGATCTATTCGCTCCTCTTGTTCCAAACTTTTACAGAAATGTATTCACACTCAACTTATGAAATATCTTACTGATAACCTCCTTACACCCACTCAGCACAGCTTCTGTCCAGCACATAGTACCACCACTGCATTTTTTTCCTTCACAGACACTGTGAACAAAGCCCTTGACTCCGGCCAAATAACTTCAGTACTTCTGATAACGCTATTAAAGGCATTCAGCACAGTGTCTCATCCCAAGTTACTTTGACAACTAGCAACTATTGGATGCTCTCAATCTACCCTTAAAATTGTTTTCAAGCTACTTAGCAAACAGACAGCAAAGTGTTAGATGGCAAGGTAGTAAATTTCAATATCTAGTCAATAAAACAGTAATCCCCAAGGGTCCATTTTAAGGCCTGTGCTCTTCAATATTTTCATAAATAAACTACATACTGCCTCTTTTCAAAGCACACTTATCCAGTATGAAGACGACTCCACCATTATCACATCCTCTAACAATATCCACAGTCTGCTAAGCTTAACACAAAATGCCTTTACATCAATTGAAACCTGGTTAACCAAGGTACAACTTCTACTTAATGCAAAGAAAACTAAGCTTATGCTATTTTCAGCCAAGCCAGTCTCATAGGATTTCACCATATACTCCATCAACAAGACAAAAATAGAAATAGTAACTCATATTAAATTACTAGGGATTACCACAGACAGCAGGCTCTCCTTTGAACAATACATACTTAGTGCAATAAAAAAAACACACTTCAAATGGCAGATTATATAGACAAAAACTTTATATGGATAAACCCACTAAAAGGGCACTTTCAAATAGCCTCCTGCTCCCATTTCTCCTAAATGGAGACCCCGTCTTCACCAACCCCCACCAATCCCTCAAAGTCAAACTCCAATCATGCTACCACAAAATTGCTAAATTTGCAACAGGCATAGTATATCAATATCAATGACATCACTGTCAAGCGCTTAACTGGCTAGAATTCCAACAACATCTAAATTTCAGCTAACTAACTGTAACACACAGACTAATTTACACTCCCAATAGCTGCCCTACCCTTCAGCAAATCCTACAGCCTTACTTCCCACTCTGAAATCTACGATCTACCAACAAACAACTTATAACCAATGTGAAACCTAATAAAAGGCCTGGAAATAGCCTCTACTCCTGTGCCATAGCTAGGATTTGGAATGCCATTCCCCCAGATATCACCCTGCTAAATTCATTAAACACATTCAAACTATCTCTAAAGAAATACTTTCTCAACAAGCACATCTGTCCCAGTATCCATCACCACAGGCCTCTATAAATATACTTATACTTTTGTATCTCTTGCACCTCCATCCTCTTACTAACATTACTGTCACCATATCTTATCCTTTATACCTCCATCCTTCCTACTTTCATATCTCTGTCATCATACCATCCTCTACCACCAAACTACCTATTTCTTCTATTAATATCATCACTTTCTCTACCTACAAGCAAATATTACACCTTTCCTTACTGCACTTCCTCCAATTGAACTTTTCTTTCAAGTCAGCTAGCAACAGGGGCACACTTTGCCCATATTCTCATTATGATGTATGTACCATATATAGCACATATATTACTATGTGGCCTATATATAGCTGTGCATGTAACAACCTGCTAACTTTATGATGCTGTACTAACTAATTGATTTAATGTGTTTTTGTTAAAAATTTACTTTGTATATTTCATTTTGCATGTCATTTTTGTGGAGCTTTTTTCCCCAGGCCTCCACTGAAAATAGGTTTCTGACCCAGTGGACTTTCCCGGTTAACAAATGTCAAATAAATAAATAAACAAATAAATGAAAATTGTGAAATTTTCCATATCTGGGTGCTTTTGCCTGTATTCCTCTTCAGCTATGTTTGGAGCTGCTTTTTTTGTATTGATTAATTTTGCTTTCCCCTTTGCATAAGTATTACACCAGATCAGTTCTCTCTTTCTTTCCCATCTTTCCTCTTTATACCTTTCAAAATTCTCTAGATTTTGTTCTTTAAATTTTTACACTTCCTTTGTCACTTCTTTTTCCAAACAGCCCAAGATTTCTTAGTCTATGTAACGTTTTTCATGAATATGTTGTATTAATGAGCAGAAATTTTCATTTGAAGCTTTTGACAGTTTTTCTTGTGTAAGTATTTCTCTTTCCTCTAATATCGCTCTTAATCTCTTTGCATATCTTTTATCCAGAAATTCTGGGCTTTTTCCATAAAAGTAACAATACATAATTTCTTTCTTATTCTCAATAGTCAATTCTGTCATCTTTATGTCTCTTGCTTGGGCTGTCTTTTTTTTTTTTTTTTTTTTTTTTTTTGTGGACTACTGTTACCTTTTACAACAAGTGGCCATCCTATCCCTTAGCCTGGCTTAATGCCATTGTCAGAATGTTTCCATGTCTTGAGGATTCAACATTGTCATTTTTTCTAGTCCTGGCACCAGTGCACCTACCAGGATTGGGCACTTTTTATCCTGGGACTTGTGCACCCAGCTGTCTTTTTTATGTTTTAACCTGTTTTTGTCCAAGATATATGCTATATAAAATCCAGTCTATATATCAATGTCATTGTGTTCAGATTTTGTAAAAACAGGGTCCACCTCTTGAAGGTTCTCACCAAGACTTGAGGATGAATTCAGTTCCAACAATACTAATCTACTTTGCTTATCATCTCTCTTTTATTGTTGATCATCTCAGCAGTGTAATATTTATTATGTAATGTAATATTTCTGGTATAACTATATTAACCTAAGAGTGAACTATTTTTAAAAATGTTTTACTGACATTTTAAAACTAAAAATAGTGCAGTGTGGCATATATTACATGGTTGTCAGTGTATTCTAATTTTATTATTTATTTTATTTTATTTTTACATTTGTTAACCGGGTTAGTCCGATTAGGCCTAGAGAGCCCTTCTTCGGTGGAGACCTGAGGGGAAAAGCTCCAGGAAAGTAATTAAAAAATAAGAAAAAACTAACAATTCAAGTTGTAAGATACGTAGTACAAAAAACACAGAGAAATATACAGTATGAATATATTCAAAGCAAAAGTACAGTATTTTGAGAATGCAGTAACAATATGTTTGAGAAATTTGGTTAGCATTAAGTTATTTACAAGTAATGTAGCGATGCCTAAAATTAAAAAAAAAATCTGAGTAACATTATGACATAGTACAACAAAGATGCATTTAATAGCATAGGTACTAACTGCAGAGCGAGTAATACATGTAGACAGTTTAGGGAGATACCAGGCAGATATGTTGATTGAGAGAAGAAGAAAATTTAGTTACATAATTTCCTGACAAATACATATCTTGTATGTTGGAAATTAATTTTTAGTTGCTTTTTGAATTCGCCACTTTTGGTAGTGGAGTGAAGGGACAGTGGAAGTTTGTTCCATGAGTATGCAATTGAATGACTGTAAGTATTTTTCCAATATTTTTGTTTGGCTTGGTCACCTGCAGAAGGTTTTGTTGTGTGCTTCTGAGATCACGATTGGGTGTGTAGGGTGTAATTATGGATGTAAGGGCAGGGCAGGAGTTGGGGCTATTTAGGATGCTGTGTGCAATTTGCAGTTGTGATATTTGAAGCATGTGGGGGATCTCGGGCCATGTTAAACTTTTCAAGGATATACAGTGATGGGATTTCTAGCTATTACTGGCTAAGAATCTTGTTATTTTGTTATAGGTGGTTTCTAGTTTGGTTAAGAGATTATTTTGGAGGTTAATAAGTATGGGAGCAGCATACAGCAGGGAATGGTAGAATAAATGATTGTGCCAGTATGGGTCTAGATTTGTAGGTATACAGTTGTTGTTGCAGTATAGAAGACCTAGTTTTTGACTGGACTTTTTGATACAGTTTAAGATATGTAGGTCGAATTTTAATTGGTCGTCTATAGCAATGCCAAGCAATTTGGTGCTTGAGTCGGTGGTGATAATTATATTATCTAAGGATGAGATGGTGAAATTGTCTTTAGTTGGATTGAGGTTTTCTGGAAGGAAAAGGAGAAGCTTGGTCTTTTTGGGGTTGAGAAGCAGGTTGTTTTCGGATAGCCATTGTTCTACTAGCTGCAAAGATTGTTGAGTGACAGTGTGGATATTTTGTGTATTGTCGGAGGTGTTAATAATTGTGGAATCATCTGCATACTGTATTAAGGTAGTGTGGGGGCAGGAGACATGGACGTTATTTGTAAAAGATATTAAAAAGTAGAGGGCCCAGGATAGAACCCTGCAGAACCTTGGACTTAACAAGACAGAAAGGGGAGAAGGATGTTTGCCATCTGACGGATTGATATCTGTTTGAGAGGTAGCTGTTAAACCAGGAGGTAGTGGAGGTAGAAAGTTGTGAGTTGGAAAGTTTGCTTAGGAGAATGGGATGAGAAACTGTACCAAATGCTTTGGATAGGTTAAGGAATAGAGCTGATACAAGTTTATTATTATCTCTGGCTTGGGCAATGTTGTGTGTGAAAGACAGGAGGGCAGTGGTAGTACTGTGCAAGGGTCAGAAAATGTGCTGTGTGGATGTAATTAAGTTTGCCTGTAAGAGGTGGTTTAGTATTTGTCTATGTATAAATTTTTCCATCATCTTGGATAAGGGGAATAATATGGCAATAAGCCTGCAATTTGATTGTTCTGTAGAATTTCCTCCCTTCTGGAGGGGTATTTTGAAGAATTTTTTTCCAGATATCTGATACTGTATTTTCTTGGATGGATCTATTGATAAGTATAGATACAGGGTATGCTACGGATTTGGCTGCATGTTTGAGAAATAATGGAGGCAGTTTGTCGGCTGATGGGGAACAGGGTTTGAGTTTATTAACAAGTGATCTGATGAAGGAAGTTGCTATGGGTGCTAGGGAGAATGATGGAAGAGATGAGGTAGGAGGAGGAGTCTTTATATCAAAAGTTTCTGGTTTAGTAAGCTTTTCTATAGTTTTGATGAAAAAGTTGTTAAGTAGGTTTGCAGTTTTATTAGAAGGTTTATTAGAGAAGGGGTCTGGTGAAGAGGGGTTCCCCTGGAGATAGTAGTTTGTTTATCGAGTGCCAGAATTTCTTTAGGTTGGAATGTGGCTTGCTCAGAGATTTTTGAGCCAGAATAACTGGACCAGGCCAGCTTTCAAGAAAGCAATCAGGAAAACCAAGCTCAGTCGATAATAGGTCGGTGTATGGCAGTATCTTCCTAATAACTGGAAAACTTGTGCTACTAATCTAGTGCAGTGTGATGAAAAGGACCACCACTTCTATAGGGAAAATCAATATAAGTATGGGCTGCAGGTACATATTTAAACCTTTTCCAAGAGAAATAAAGTAGTTTTAAGCAATTGACAATATGAAGAGAAAAAATGGGGGGAGGACCAGTAGTGTGCCCTCATACAGTAAAATGCTATAGCAAAATGTCTTCAGTTTAGAGAACAGGTTAACTACATCTGTAGCATATAGTAGCTTAGCTGAAAGCACTTGAGGGTTCCACAGACACAGGGTCTCACAGTGCAGGGCAACCAGACAGCCTTTGGTTTACTGGAGGATGGTAATGGAGGTATTCTTAGTACCTTACTGGGATAGTACCATCATATAACTAGTAATGTAATATTGCAAAACGTAGTGATGTAGTCTTGGCATAAACTGAAGTAACTTAGTATATAGAAATTTAGCAATGCTCAATGAGTTGCAATAGTAATACTGTATTTAGTCTATTTTAACCTACTACTACTGAAGTGTTTTAGAAATACACTATATTCTTACTGCACCCATGTTACAAAACTGAAATATGTTGGGGTATTTAGAAAGACTGATTATGCAGTTGGATAGTGAGGAACACCATAGCAATTGCAGATGAAGTCCACTGCCTATTACATGTGCAGAACAACACAGATAGCACAATGGAGCCAGAAGCCAGTCAAAAAGTGAATACATGGTAGTCGCCTTACTGATAGCAACTTCTGTACAAAACAATCACCGTTGTTTGACTGACTGCATTGCATTGAAAAATTGGAAGCTAATTAATAATGGAATATAAATTTACAGTAAATTGTAGGCAAAACAACTGCAGATTGGAATTGTGGTAAAGAAGCACAGTTATGCAACAGCCAGGCATGGGGCACAAACAGAAGGAGGAAATGTACAGCTTGTGAGGGTTCTAATTTCAATAGGATGACATGGAAACTGCCATGATTATTGGGGTATGCATGATGGTGCACTGCACAAGGCATGGCTGTCCCAAGTTTACCTCTGAGAAACACCAGTGTCAAGGACTGCTGCACCAGCTGTGTAGAGTTACAACAACACACAATGAAGGAGGTTGTGGGAGGGAACATACTATGCTACAGATTTCAGGCAGGCCGCAATATTGAAGGGCTGAGGGGGGAAGGCCAAGGCCATTAGGCAAGTTGCAGAAGTGCTCAGCTGTGGATGCACTATGGTGTGGTCCTGTGGGCCACAGCCTACAATATATATATATATATTGTTGCCGGCATAGTAGATGCTGAGCTGTATACCCAGTGCCAGCCAATGGCACACTGTTAGGGCCAGGCCTTTGCCAGTACCATATAACAGTTATAGCACTTGTAACTTGCTTGCACAGCTGTAGCACAGATGGTAGCTATTGGTAGGAGACATGAGCTATATCTGATAACTTGCACCAATATTACTGTACCATCATGTGAACCAGTACTGTGATGGCCGCACCAAAGACTGGATAAGTTCATCCTGGAAAAGTAAGACATTCTTCTACAAGGCTTATGCACTCAAGGCAAGCAGGTGGTAGTCAATAGTAAGGGTGACAAGGTCTTCCAGGATCAGTTGTAGCATATCCTGCTGCATGATGTCAATGCTGTGGGTTACCGTAACAGAACAGCACTAAATCTCTGAGGCAAGATGACTTATATGATTCTGTATGCACAGAAAATAAGGTGTGTGCTGTTACCAGAGATGGAAGGGCCACATGGTGAGGACCACTGGTGTAAAGCATACTCAGAGAAATAGAGGACTTCTTTTTTTCCCCTGTCTGGCAGCACTGATTGCATATTCATACCAGGAGCAGGTCTGGATGTGGGTGCTGGACTGGTAGTCACATCATGTGTGTGTCTGTGTGGATGCACTGGGTTGGTATGCCCATGTGCTACCTCCATAGGACAGTGGTGCACCACTGCCACTTTTGTACCCATAGTAAAAGTCAACATATAATCTTACCCCAGGTATCTGAGGGATGCAACAGCCATGATCTGTGCTCCAAGGTATCTGTCTTTTGACTATATATAGGGATGGGTGGCATTAGTGTATATTCAATAAAGTAGTAGGTTAGGCACACAGGTTTCAGTATACACAAATATGTTTTTGTCTCTCTCCCTCTACCTTCAGAGTTTTCACTTCTGTAAGGTCAAACACAATAAGACATGACATAAATAATGTCAGCAGATTGCTGGAACCTTACAAGGATGGTAACCTGCCCATAGCACAGTCAGATGACATGGTCACATTATTTGCAATGGTAATAGTGAAGGTGTATTAACAGACACCTCTATTAGAAGTGGTCAGCCTGTTTATGGCAGCTCATTACAGGGGTCATGGACTTCAATTGTACACATGATGGTATGGGACAATGCCTCTACTGCAATATGGGAGAGGCATGTTCAATATGGGAGATGCATGTTGTTGGCCATCACCAACAAGAATCACACACATTCTCAGACATGAGTGTCACCCAAGGCAGGTCAGTAAACTAGACACAAATCAATGCTACACATGGATTGTCAAAAACTATCAGTGGGACATGTAGTATGCATGATCTTATATGAGATGGTTATGGTCCAGGAGCTGACAAACTTGATGAGGGCAGTGTAGGGCAGTGCATCTGTTGTAACCACCACTAGGTATGGGACCAGTACCAACAGTGGCCATAACAGAAAACAGCTACATAGTGCTCAGTCACAGGGCAGGCCTCCGCAGCTGTCCACACAACTCCATATCCTGTGCCATTTAACAATTTTCACATGTTTGCCCCCACCTCTAGGTGTGGCTATAGCCATAATCATGGGCAATATTTCCTAGGGATCCACTGTGGGCTTCACCCATAGGGCAAGACATTCGGTGTCATATAGTTACATACAATCCTATCATCTTGTGATGTTGTGAGTGCAGCACCATGATGGGGCCACCTGCATGACTGTGATTGTCCTACACACCAGTAGGTAAGGCAGTCAGGGTTATGGAGTTCCACAACATTCCTGCCTTCTTATTTGCTTTAGCATGCAGTGCCATGATGGGGATACTTGCATGGCTGTGTCACGCTAAACTCCACAGGGCAAGGCTTTCAGGGCATGCAGCTCCACTTTATTCTTGCCAACAGGTGGTACTGAGGGTGTGCATTACATCTGGGTCTCACCATTCCACACCATCCCTGCCACCTGATATTGTTTTGTGTTTGCAATGCCTTATAATGCCAACCATGGAGAATTTCCTGTCTACATTATAATATCCCTACACCTTCAAGCTCATGACAAATTTCATATCTAGAATCTCAAAGTGATCTGCCATGTGCTGTACATGTGGCTTCACATTCTGCCTGGATGGTCTGGCTGGTCCTAGTCCCCACATGAAAGCTCCCCTCCATCCGTATACAGTGTGATACCTGACACCTCCAACCACTCAGTCTTGTGCCTGGCTACAGCTTTCACCTCATATGAACCATCCTCCATTCCACCAGTGATATTGTTTCTGTTCTTTCACTGTGTTCAGCCCACCTGTGCAAATGATGATTATTATCCTTCCCACCCCTTAGATTTATGTGGGTCATCCTTCCCACCCCTTAGACTTCTGTAGGTCATCCTTCCCACCCTTTAGAATTCTGTAGGTTAGGTAAGTAAAGTCTGATTTACAATGTGCCCAGTCATTGCATTGTACTGCATAAACTGGGTATGATCTAGCTTGCATCAGTTTTATTCTATGTTGCATCTATCATGGTTCATTGTTATGTACCAGATACCACCTATATGTTACTGCTACAGTATTGCACCTGTCTCAGCCTCACATGGGATTCCACTGCAGCCAGTACTTTTAACAACTCCTCACCCAGTGCTCCTCTGCTGATGGCTCTGGTCTGTCTGGAACTACGATGATGACTTCATGCTGCAGTTGCTTGTATAAATATCATAAAAAAGTGTGACCAGGAGTAAACCACATGACTCTTTTTCCACTCGTTATGTGCTTTTATACCTTTCATAATTAAGGACTTCATCAGAGCAGAATAATATCATTACATCTCTTTCTTGAAATACCTCATACACATCATATGATTATACACATCACAAATAATACTAAAAACATTTATGTATAACAATTAAATAACCCATCTGTGTACATAATAGAACAGGACATAGTACAGAAAAGAGTAAAATCCCAAGAAGGGAAGACATCCCTGATCAGTATCAGCAAGAAACTATGATCCCTCATAAAATCATCCAAGGCTAGCTTCGAAAGAAAAATTGCCAAGGACTCCAAAGATAACCACAAGGCATTCTTTAGCTATGTCAAGAATCAAAGTGGCAATGCTCAGATCTGCTCGGCGTTAGTGCAGAATGGCAGAAAATACAGTGAACCGATCGATATCGCCAACATTCTGGCAGACAGGTTCAGTGCAAACTTCACCCCCTCTCACCCCCAAAAGGGCCCATAACCATACCAGAAGAATGGAGAGCCCCAGAAATCACAGACACTTAGGTTAAAACAGCCCTCTCCAAAGCCATAAACACAGCATCAATGGGACTGGACGGTGTCCCAGGCTGCATATTACATGAGCTCAAAGATAAACTAACCCCTCACCTAAACACACTGTTCAAACTCAGCCTCTCCACAGGCTACGTACCCATAGAGTGGTGCACAGCAACGGTTATTCCACTCGACAAAGGTGGAGCCACAACAGACCCCGGGAACTATCACCCTATATGCCTGACTAGCTTGGTCTGCAAGGCTATGGAGTCCATCATCATGGAGGTCATTAACAGAGACATTGGGAACCTCCAAACACTAGATCCTTCCCAGTTCAGCTTTGTTAAGGGCAGATCATACCTTTTAAACCTGGTGGACTTCTTTGAGACCGTTACCAAGGCTATGGACGAGGGGAAGGTGGTACACACAGCCTACTTAGACCTTGCAAAAGCCTTCAACACCATTCCCCATTCTGGTATTATAGACAAGCTCACCAGCCTGAACATAAACCCCTATGTCACAAGATGGGTTGCCAACTGGCTCACATATAGAGCCCACATGATGAGAGTTGCAGGAGCTAAGTCCGACTCTAAACCAGTTACAAGTGGTATTCCCCAGGGCTCAGTCTAAGGACCCCTCCTGTTCGGCATATACTTCTCAGAGTAACAGGCAAGCACAGGAGGACTATGGCTGACCAAGTTCACAGATGACTGCAAACTAGGGTTTATAAGCGACTCTTCAGCTGATACAGACATCCTCCAAAAGGGTCACACTGAGACAGATACCTGGTGTCAAAATCATGGCCTCAAGCTAAATGCCAAAAAGTGCATAGTCATCCCCTTTGGAAAAACAAAGTACCCACAAACTATCACATAGGTGGTAGTACCCTAAATATGGAAGATGTAATAAGGGATCTAGGGACCCAAGTAGATAGTAACCTCTCCTTTGATAATCACATTGCCAAAGTGGTTAGAAAATCTTTCTATGTGGCCCACCTAATCACAAAAGGATTCGCATCCAGATCAAAAGAGGTCATTATGCCCCTGTACTCATCACTCATCAGACCCATCATAGAGTACAATGCCCCATTTGGGATGTACCTTACAAGACGCCTGCAACAACTGGAATGACCACAGAAGTACCTCACCAAGAGGATCACTGGACACAAACAGATGCCCTATGCAGCTCAACTGAAGAAACTCCAGCTATACTCGGTTGCATACTGCCTACTCAGAGGTGATCTCTGCCTGACATACAAGGCCATGTCCAACCCAGAACTGATGGACATGCTCCACCTAAAGAAAACCATATCCCCTTGAGCCACATGTTCTAGGGATCTAAACCTCACCACAACAATAAACAGAATGGGCTGGAGGGATAGAATCCTATCCCAGAGACTTCCCATGCTTTGGAACAAGATTCTAATCTACATTAGGCAGAGCTCCTCGCTAACACTCTTCAAGAGAAACCTTGACAAGTGGATGGGAAACAGAAAGTTTATCCTGGGGATCACTTCAGTGGCTCTGCTGGACAGAGGCATGGGGAGCTAATCTAAAGGGGCAGCGAAAGCCAACACATTCTGGCTAGGCTTATAAATGCCTTCAGGCAGATAGCCTAATACCTTCCTATGAACCTATGAACCTATAAGACTATGCAGGACCAAATTACTCCAAAACTCTTTCAGCTCCAGTTCAGTAGCTGGTGGAATTTCATTACACTTAGGATTAGAAGGCTTGATTCTGTTGGTTTATTTAAAAAGGGACTGGGTATATGGGTAGGTAAACAGCATTTAACTATGGACATGTTGGCAATACATTTTTGAAGGTCTCTCAAAGCTTTGAGCTTGATTATATGACCTTGAATATTGAACACTGAACATTGTTAGAAGAACACTGGATATATTCTTCAAACCTCCAGGGAACCTTCCTCCACCTAATGATAGCCTAGATGTCTAGAAGATACCTTCTTTTTACCTTGATAGGTTGGAGAAACCTTGAGGATTTTTTTCCTTGAGAACACCATGGCCAATTTGGGAGATGAGCTGCTGAATATGACTGTACATTCAGTGTCAGACATGCAGGATAATATACTTATCACAGTTGAAGGAATGCAAAAACCCTTCAACATTTGGCTATACAGAATAAAGGAAGAGACAAAGAACTGAAACACTATGAAAATTCTATGAATTCAGAAGATGAAGTTTGAACAGTAATTCATCTACCTATAAGGAAAAAAAAATGATGAGCATCAGAATGCACCTATTTACAACAAGACACTATTGATGCTTTTGCAATGAAACTATGACCCCTTTTCTAGTAATGAAGGGGAAGTGACTAATGTTGTTAATTTAAGAGAATATAGAGAACATTTAACAACATTAGAAAAGTGCCTTAAAAAGTTTAGGGCGCTAGGTATAGAAAATAAACACTTTTAAAGGTGCATTTCTGGTAATAAAGTTCCCAAGGGACTTAATTTATTCAAATGCCCCAATGGAGTTACCTCTCACGATACAATTTTTAATGAATTGATTGATTTCTTTAATGACTGTGGTGTAAAACTAATGAAAATTCTAATTAAGAGGAAAACTGTTACAATGAGGAGTTGAAAAATAAGATTCACTCCTTAGACAACGTGATTCAAACTGTTTTAAATCAAGCACTAGATGTTCGGCATGAGTATGAAGAAGTTTTACAAAGTGTGGAGAAATTTGAAAAATAACTGTTGTAAGAAAAAACAAAAAATTACAACGGTCATTTTAGCGTATGCTAATAAGTCTGCATACACTAACTTTATTAGCTCAGTGCAAAATCAAAAAACTGTTAACACGTATGGAGTCAATACTTCTTTAAAATGGAAGGAGAGTTTCTCCATATTAACCAATGAGGAACAGGAAGATAATATAACAGAACGTGATGACATAATATAAGAAATAGTCACTGAAGAATCCATGGAGGCTACAAGAAATGAAATTTCTGTTGAGTTATCCTACAGGCTGAATGAACAGTTGGATTCCAATTAAAATACTGTGAATTCAAAAATGGACAAAAGAGGAAGAAAATAAGAATGAGGTGATCTTTAAACAGCGCCTGAAGTCCTATGAATCAATAACATACACAGTTAAACTTGTGAACTTATCTGATTTTACCTTGACTGCAGAACATATTAAATTGTTCAGGCTTGGGATTAATTTTGTACCAAGCCACATAGTAGATATATTGAGGACTTTATTACAACTGAAATTATTTACCCATGCTTTGAATTTGAATTATTTAATGAAATATGTTTTTAATTATAATACTTTTAGGAAACCATCTGTTTATATAACCCCACTTTAAATTATACCATTAGAAGGTTTGAGGAAACCTGTGAGAGAGAAATTAGAGAAACATTACAGAAAAAAGCTAGATATACTTATTATAATTTGAACACAAATGAAGTTAAGATTTTACATGAATTAAGGCAAAGAAAAAATCTACGGTTCATGAAAGCTGACAAAGACGGGTGGGTTATTAGTAATGAATGAACAAAGATATTGATAAAATATGTTTGAAATATTAAATAATACCAGTGAATATTTAAAGGTTGGTTACTGGGAAAATATGTTAATTCTTACAAGAAAATAAACTATGTCCTTTATGAGCTTTTAATAGAAGGATATGTTACATTTGCAGAATATGATTTTATGAATATAGAATTTCCAAAAGTATGTGTCATGTTTGGGATACCTAAATTATATCAACATTTAAACAATCCTCCATTTTGTCCTGTTGTATCAGCACACTATAACATGTATGAAGGTATAAGTTTATTTTTATACAGCCTATTTAACCCTCTTGTTCAAAACCTACAGTCTTATTTAAAAGACTCTTGGGATTTTCTTGTACAATCAAAGGAATTTGATAATAAATATGAATATGGTATGAAAAATGTTAATTTTATAACTGTATATGTAAACTCTTTGTTCATTTATATCCCACAAGGAGAAGGAATTGATTCATTAATTTATTCATTATTTGACTAAATACATTGCCTATTCAGCAAATAATATATATATGTGCAGTATATTAATGGAAATCTTATTAGAAAATATTTTTTTATGTTTGAGGATCATTATTATAAACAAATAAGGGGTGTAGCAATGGGGGAAGTGTAGCCCCATCATATGTGAACCTAGTGTTAGCATGGTGGGAATTAGAAAATTTGGTAAAAATGTCTTTTTATAAAGAGATTGTATTGTATAAGCATTTTATAGATGACCTTTTCTTTATAATTAATTTGAAAAGAGAGGAAGAAGAAATATTTATAAATGAATTGAACTAGACCTCAGATTTTTTATAATTTAAAAATAGTGGGTTTGGGAGTGAAATTCATTTTCTTGATGTAGATGTAAAATGGGAAATTAATAATAAAGAAATACATAGTAAAATTTATAGAAAATAAATGTTTTCTAATAATAATTTACATTTTAAAAGTGGTCATCATAATTTTATGAATTAAAACATCCCTAGGGGTCAATTTATTCATGCATCTAGGATGACCACTAGAGAAGATTATTTTCTAAAATAAATTAATAGTATTATATACATGTTCAAAGATAAAGGGAATGAGAAAGAGCAATTATATAAAAGCACTTTGGAAGTATATAATAAAATAACTACAGATTTTAAGCCAATTTTAAAAGGAGGCTACATCCCAGTTAAGGCTAATAATAACACAAATAAGGCACCCATTTTTAAGTTAGATATGTGAGTGGATTCAGAGGTTATAAGAAATATTATTAGAAATAACTGGAAGATATTACAGGGGAATCAAGATTTATGGAACATCATAGGCAATGAACCAAATTTTGTCCATTATAAAACAAAAAGTTTTAAGAAAATGTTGGAAAAATCTTACATGAGTAATAGTCTAGAATTAACCTCTGATATAATAGGAATGTATAAATGTGGTTCATGCAACATTTGCAAATTTATTTATGTTACTACATATGTTACTGTTGAAGGGACATATTTTATTATATATTTAAAAGGTAGATACACTTGTAAGACACAAGGTTTAATTTATGTTGCTCTATGTTCAGTTTGTTCAAGTGTTTACAAAGGTATGACTACATGAAGCTTAGACAAGTGTATAAAAGAGCATATGTGTAGTATAAAAGTTAAAGATAACAGGAATGCTTTATATAAACACTCAGCTATGTGTCCTAACTTTAAAAAGTTTTTTTTTCAGTTATTGAAAGTGTTCCACAGGATCCAAAGGGTGGGAATTATAAAGATAAATTAGAGACAACAGAAGCCAGATGACAAATGAAATTACACTCATGTAAGAGTCCAGGTTTAAATGAAAATGTTAATATCAAGTGTTTTTTTAAAGAATGAAAGATTGAAGCTTAAACAAAATTAACTATATAGCACAGTTTGTTGTAGAATGTAATATTTATGGTTTTAATTAGGTTTATTAATGTTAATTGATTAATTGTAGTTAAGTGAATGTGTTTTATTGTATAAAACATTGGTTGGAATGAGTTTCTGTTTTTTTTTTTCTGAAGAAGTCAGCAGATGAAAGTGGAAGAAAACAGTTTTGACTCTAGTACAGTGGATATGTATACATTATTTATTTCCTTTGTCTTGCTTGGCTGCTTGTGGTTTTGGTGAGTGGAGTTTTTTCCACACTGGCATGTTTGTTTGTAGTTCAGTCTTGAATATAGTTGCATTTTTGGATAGTAGCCCATCACTACCAATTCAGAACCCTTTCATTTGTTGTCACCACCCCAGATAGTTTAGTATATGCACATAATGGCAGGCAACTAAATGCTTCAGAGAGTCAAATATGTATTTGGATAGCTGGCTAATAGCTGCCCCCTCTCTATCAGAACTGATATCTGCCTAGAAGTTTCTAGTTAGTCTATTTCATTCCTTAAGGATTATATTTTAAACTTTACCCACGGTGGTGGTGCTGCGGTAGCATTGTCACCTCACAGTAAGACGCTGTCCGGTTCAATTCTCAGATAGAGCGTCTTCTGCATGGAGACATGTGTGAATGGGCATACCTTTGTTGAAGGTTGTGCATCAGGCCTGGCAAACCGGTATGTAAAAATCAACTGCCAATCATTAGCAGACCGGAGTTCCACTGTGACGACCCCTAACCGGGAAAAGCCGAAAGACACATGCTGCTACAGTTGGAATCCTGTGATGTACCCACTCTTACTGGCAGCAGTCTGGACACAATTTTCCTGGTGCAACGTTATATTTTTACAGTGGACATTGCATGGCTAGTACACTTAGATTTACAGATCTTATGTGGATACAAGTAAAGTTATCTGGATTGTGCATACAATTGTGTTTGTAGGTGTTCATCCCAATCTCACACAAGACAAACCCTTTTAAATTCCAACCCTACCAACTGCAGTAACTATGCATGCTTTTGCCCTTGATAGGGACATTGTCAGTGGCAAATTGCTAAGGTGTATTGAATTAACATCATTCACTTAATCTAGCTGCACAGAGTGAAAACGTTTAAATGCTGTATTACTTGGAAGTTTATTATATCAATGTATGCAGCTGATTGACCCTGCATAAATAATTTTCTTTTAGTAGAAAGTACATGGGTCTGTTCCATTTACTTATGATTGACTTTTCCCCACCCCACTGTTGTGTTATCTTGAATGTGGTATAGTTAAAATAGCTGGGGTATGGGGGATTGCAGGAAAATTATCTCCCTGCAAAAACATTGTTTTTAGGTATTTTTTTTTTCTTTCAATGTAATAGGTGAGTAGGATGAGTCCAATGAAAGTAGTTTTGGTATATTAAATAGTCAATTTAGTACACCAACTATTCAGTATAGACCCTATGGTACTTTAGACATTCAGTCTTCACATCAGTATACCGAAGATGAGAGCAGTTACTCTCCAAGCCTTTTAGGACTTATGCACCAGGATGCATTTAGTGCTTTGCCCTCTGCTCCACCATGCACTTGTGTGTTAACCCTATCTCTGCCCTTTCTATTATTGGCCACATTCCTACATATTACCTTATAAAAAAAAAATTCTCTAACAATATTAAGACATTCAGACACATATGCACACAACCCCAAACACATAAACACTAAATCTATCTGCTTGCCTAGCCCATATTCTGACTCTAACCCTCACCATCACTGAGTCTAATGCTCACCATCACAACTCTGCTATGGGGCACAGGCTGAGATTATGAATGCTGCCCTATTTTTATCCTGAAGCCTGATTGTCATGTGTCCATCACTAATTCTGCTGACATCCCTCACTCTCTTCAGAACAGTCTCCCCAGAACAATTCCTATGCTATTTGTAGTCTGTCTTTCCCTGGATATTAGAATCTGGATTACAGACCAAGTGGCTTTGCTGCACTTACACAAAACACCAAACACACCACACTAAATTTCTGTCTCTTTCCATAGCCCTTGCACAAATCCTATGTCACAAACACTAGCACATGTGCTCTTATCCCCCCTTACCACTGTGGGAATAACATTTCTTCAGCTAAAGCAGTATTCAGTGTTGCTTTTTCAATGACTTCTGCATTCAACCAGTTATGACTGCAACTATCTGTGGCAGCAAAATCACCTGTTGACTTTCTGTGCTTTCGAGCAAAACTATGAAAATCATATTTGTTTGGAAAACTAGTACAACATTTGAAACTGCACTACAGAAGCACCTAAGAGGCATTAGATATAAATATCAAAATGCAGTAGCTAAAGATTGTCATGACCATGATAATGGTTATATTTCAGTCTTAAAAGCTACAATTGTGCAACAGATTTGCATTTAGATATGAGGATTATGATACAAAATAAACTCTGTATAAAGGAACACCATTTCAAGTCTGGTTCATTAAAACTGACATGGTTAAACAATAAATGCTCTTGGAAAAGTTTAACATAAATGATTGGTGGGAATCTGTATAATTATTTTGATTAGTTGATTGACAAGTTGAACTGAATCAGTTCACTTTAAATGGTTAGTCAGTTTATTAGATTCATTAGTCTTGAGTACTTCTGCTTTCCTTCTCATCAGCTGCCAGGTATTCAGCCTGTTCTTTGCGGACCTTAGAGCCTTCTCTGACCTCTGGTTGCAGCTGGTTGTGGCCACCAATGGTTTATACTGTGGACTGGCTGTTTACTAGCACTGACTTTGCAAACTCTGATTCTTCCCCAGTGCCTTTTCCTTATTAGGTGAAAGTCGACTGATCTTGCATGTTTAACAGTTTTGTATGTAATTTGTGGCTGTTTCTCTTGAACCATGTGTTAGTCATTTACCAAACAAAAGTCTAGAATGGATCTCCTTCTTTATTCCTTTGCCCCACCCATATGAACCTAGGCAGTTCTCAAATTCTGCTATGTCTGACCTAATATTAGCATTCATGCCCCAGATTATCAACATCATCTTGTGTTGCCCTGCTTTACCTAGTAAGTCCTGCAACTCCTGCCTGAATGCACTCTTCTTCTCACCATCACAACTCTGCTGTTGGCATAGACTGAGATTATGAATTCTGCCCTAGCTTTTTACTGGAGCCTGATTGCTACGAGTCTATCACTAATTCTGTTGACATTCCTAATTGCCTTCAAAAGACTTGTCCACCATGATTCCAACATTATTTGTAGTCTGTCATCCCCCTGAGTACTAGAGTCTGGATCCCAAACCAAGCGGCTTTGCTGCACTGCTCTTCCACCTTGTCACCTGGATGCACAGTATCCAGACTCCTTCTTACCATCATGCCATCCACTTCCAGACTGTGTCCTGGTCAGTGAACTTATTCAGTATTGCATTCCTTAGTTCATGTATTGCATGTATTTCAGATTGACTGGTTTCATAGTCAACTTTTGCTCAACAGAGCTATCCCAGGTACCCTAACCCATATATATATACATATATATATATATATATATATATATATATATATATATATATATATGTGTGTGTGTGTGTGTGTGTGTGTGTGTGTGTGTGTGTGTGTGTGTGTGTGTGTGTGTGTGTGTGTGTGTGTGTGTATATATATATATATATATCCTAATGTTGATACGTTTCTAAAAGCAGTGGAGAAAGCTCTATATGAAGGTATGCCGTACATGGAAGGCAGTAATACTAATAATCTAAGTAATGATGAAAGAGAAGCACTTAAATGTTTACAAAATGACCACAATGTTACTAATAGACCCTGTGACAAGGGAGGGATGGTTGTGGTTTTAGACACTATTTATTACTTAAATGTTATGCAAGATATGTTAAGTAGTGATGCATATGCAGAGATCACTTTAGATCACATCTACAACCTCCTTAGGTTGATACATTCATCGTTACTTGACTGCCTACACTTAGGCATCATTACTAAAAATCTTTTTGACTATTTTTACATTGAGCATCCATTAATTCCCAGATTACACGGTTTGCCTAAGATTCATAAGGATCCTGTTTTTCCCAAATTTCGCCCTATTGTGGCTGGTGCAGGATGGTCTACTGAAGCAATATCTATATATTTAGACCATGAGTTAAAACTTATACTCTCTAGGTACAAAAATGTCTTAAGAGATACAGAGCAGTTTTTGAGAGAATTGTATAGTTTCAGCACTGAACATGTTAACATGAAGGAATGGTATTTTGTTACATTGGATGTTGAAGCTTTATTTACATGTATTCCCAATAACATAGGGTTAAACATACTTAGGAAATTGTTGGTGCTTGACAATGGGATGGAAGTGGTTAAAGCGGATCTTTTATGTTTCCTACTAGAAATTATACTTGACAATAATGTCTTTCTTTTCAATAACAAATATTACAAACAGAACATAGGGATAGCAATGGGCACAAGTTGTGCGAACACCTATGCTAACCTCATCATGGTTGCTTGGGAGCAACAGCACCTAATTGGTCACCAGAACGTGTTGTTCTACAGTCGTTTTGTAGATGATCTTTTCATTGTATTGAAAGGTAATAGAGAGAGTTGTAATACTTTGTTTAGTCATGTCAAGTCCACCAGTGAATTTCTTAGATTTACAGCCAGTTTTTCTGATACTAAAATTGATTTTTTAGATGTGACTGTGTACATTGAAGGTAATTCCTTAAAAACTAAACTCTATAGAAAACCTTGCTACCGCTCCTCTTTTCTTCACCATGATAGTATGCATAAACCAAGTTTGTTCCAAAACATAGTTAAAGGACAAGCCATGAGGATTTCAAGGCTATGTTGTGATGATACAGTCTTTAATAGTGAATTAGAACAACTTAAGCAAGGCTTTATGAATAGGGGTTATGAAGAGAGAGAGATTAATAACATCTATTTACAAATGGGTGATCTGAGGAAGACAAGAGCTAAACCCTTCTTTTCCCCAATTGCTGAGTGTTCTAAGAAAACCAATAGCAGGGAAGACATCACTCCCTCTATAGTGATACCATATTGTAGTAACATCCAACTAATTCAGCAAATTATGCATGATAATTGGCATATTTTGCTAGTTGATGAGAAAACACAAGTTAGTAGGTAATGCACCAAAATTTATTTTTAAAAATCATAAGACCTTAAAACAATCTTTATGTTATGGGAGCAACAAAGTTAGGCTGTAAGGGATATCATCCCCCACCTTATTAGGAACTAGTAAATGTGGAAAATGTATGTATTGCTCCTACATTGATGAATCTAGATTTTTTAGGCACCCCGATACTGGATATCTTTGGCAACTTAGATGCAAGGGAGACTGTAACACCAGAAATCTTGTGTATGTGGGTCATTGCACTGTGTGTTTCTCCTATCACATAGGAAAAACTAACAGGTCTTTACGAGAGCGGATAAGGGACCATACCTACAATATTCAGAGAAAAGAAGAATATAGTGCAGTTGCTAAACACGTACTCAAAGAAGGTCCGGAGCATACTTTTTTGTTTCAGATCCTACATGTCCAACCCAATAATATATGTTTAGGGAATATTGTTAATGACACTGAGAATGCTGAACTAAAATGGATTTTAAGATTAGGTGCACACAGAGGGAGGGGTTTAAATGATACAGTATCTATAAAACCAGCTTTGAATGCTAGGAAATTAAGATAGTGTACCTCCCGTCTGTTTACTAGATGTGCGTACACATTAGTATTAGTTATACACACTATAATATATATATATGCTAGGAATTAAGATAGCGTACCTCCCGTCTGCTTACTAGATGTGCGTACATATTAGTATTAGTTATACACACTATTTTAGTTCTAAACTAGATACACATTGGTGTGTTTGAATTAGTTACTCAACTTTAAGGAATTTAGTCCATTGTTGGTATGACGTTTTATCATGTGCTTTTATGCTTTGTGTTTTAACTTTATATCATAAAGAAAGCTTAATTGATTAATTGATTCATGAATCCATTAATTGTTTTGTATTTAAGGAGTGCTTTTTGATACATCTTTAACGTCTGATGAAGCGGAATGTGAATCCGCGAAAGCGCTTACGTTTGTCCTGCTTTACAATAAATCTTTTATTGTTTTACATATTTATCGTTTGAGTGACTTCATAATAATTCATTGGAAGGCTCCTACTCATTGCTGGAGACTACGCAATTGTTTGCTTGCTGCTTCTAGGGTTTGTTTGGTTGATATATATATATATATATATATATATATATATATATATATATATATATGAATTGCTAGAAGGGTTGATTGGTAAGCAGTTGTATGAGTATTTTAATGTTGATCATCCTGCCATACCCATGATTTACGGACTACATAAGGTTCACAAAACATGTACTCACTCCCTTATGATACCTATAGTATTGGAGAAAGGTTGGGTCACTGAAACCACGTCTATCTATGTTGACAAACAGCTACATCCCGTTATTTATAAAGTTAAGACTGTACTTCATGATGCAGGTCATATTTTTAAAAGATTGTTTGACTGGACTGTACAGAATCATGTTGATGAATATTTATTAGTTTCAATGGATGTGGTCTTATTGTTTACGGCCATTCCGAATGAGGAAGGCATTTAATTGGTTAGATGTTATCTGAATGAAAATTTTTTGTACACACATGAATATATACATTTAATGTACTATTTGTTAGATATTATTCTGACCAATAATGTGTTTCTGTCTGATGATAGGTATTTTGTTCAAAAGGTGGGTGTAGCAATGGGCACTATGTGTGGAAACACATATGCCAATATGGTAATGGCCCCATGAGAGTGTGAATTTGTATTTAATGAGAAGAATGTTTATCTCCCTTCTTTACTGCACTGCTCTTGGTTTGTTGATGATGTCTTTTTAATTTGGGTGGGTACGGTAGGAGCTCTACAAGAATTTGTGCTATATTTATACATGGAACGACTACTTTTTTGAAATTCACATACAATTTTTCTTATGTTGGTGTAGATTTCCTAGATGTATATATATTAAGAAGGATGGTGTTGTGATTGATACCACAATTTATAAGAAAGCATGCAAGAAGAATAATTTGTTGCATGCACAAAGTATGCATACTAAGTATCTGAAAAGAAATGTAATTAGAGGTCAGTTCTTCAGACATGTGAGGTCGACAGTAAAGAGAGCAATATGTTTTTTCCTTTGATACTTTAGCTAAGGACTTCTGCCAGAGAGGATATAGTGAATAAAAGGTGCATCAGATACAGGATGAAGTGTTGATGCATAGACATGACAGAACACAACCATATTTTGGTGATGCCTCAAATAATATGCAGACACCCAGGGAAATAGGGGGGTGACACTGTAAGGCTATCATTGAGCTATTCTAATAATGTATATAATGTTTGTAACACTGTTAAGAAGCACTGGAATATACTTATGACAGACCCCAAGATTAAAGAAGTGGTAGGCTGTGAACCTAAATTTACCTTTAAAAACTACAAAATCATTAAGAGAATGTTATGCTATAAATCCACTGGGATGAGAACAGAGTCAAATCTGACAATGAAAGGGATGTTCAGAGTAATGCCTTAGCAAACCATGTTATGGCCACTGACAAAACACATATTTTTAATTTTTTTGTTATTCAATCATTGAATGTTAGCAAACAAGGGGGTGACATAGAAACAAAAGTTGAAGCATTGGAACAGAAATGGATTTTATTGTTGGATGCTGAAAATTTCCAGAACTAAATGGTGCTTTTTTCTGTGAAACCCTTTTTGAAACTAAAAAGGCTTAAACATTAGTTTTAGATAGAAGCATATATCTACATATATATGTGTTTTTTATATATATATTTACAAGTTGCATATATATTTTTGTAAGTTGTATATATTCTAAAATTAAGGATGTGTGTTTTACTTGAATTGCATCTACTAATTTTATTACTTGATTGATTAATTAATTGGAACAAATTGGTTCTATTCATTCCTATTTAAACATTTGATGCATTTTAAAGTTTTAGTCTGATGAAGCGACAGTGTATGTCTGCAAAAGCACTTACTTTTTCTTTTATTTTTTATTAAAGCTAAGTCCTGTGTACATTGGGAGTATTTTGTTTTTTCAATTTTTCTCTTCTGCTCCCAATCTTACCCTCGAGTTATTTTTATCTGTTACCTTTTTGTAGTTTTATTTAACAAGAGGGACACATGACTGAAACAACGGACTTTGCTGTGAACCTGCCTTCTGAAGAAACTAGTAATGAACATTTACTTCGGGTACTTGATTTATGTGAAAATCCTTTGTTGGATCTACAGTGTATTTCTGGGATTCAAACTAATCGAGAGTTTAACAAGAATCAACCTGAATTTATGAAATGTTTCAGAGACTTGGAGAATAAAATGTATAAATATAAAAGGCTGCAGTGGCAGTGCCTACATCGCCAAGCCTCCTTACAACATAAGGTTATTCCAAGAGGACTGCGCATCTTAAATATGCCAAGCTATGGGGACCAATATCCTGAACTGTTATGTAGATGGCAGGAACTTAACTTAGAGTTCAGTGCTGGTTATATGAAGCTGTTAATTGATTTCTTTACCCCCACAGAACGTGATTTAAAGAATGAAATCATACGTATTGAAAAGGATATCTCTAACCGTTTTTCACCTGATTTAACAGGTGATAGGTTAGAGCACTTGCAAGAGAGTATCCTTTCCTTTGACAAGAGGCTCCAAACTACTAAAATAAAAAAAACTGCAGAGAGATCTACAAGATTTCGGCAAGCAACACATTTTTTCCTGGCCGAGAGAATAACCAAGAAGTAATGTTAGAGAAACAGCTGATCATATATGTCATCCTTCAAATAGTGGGTCTACACCAAGAGATGTAGTGAAGACTACGTACTCGTCAATGGCTGTTAACCATACAGCCAATGAATTACCGGCACTGAATAGTGCTGAACAAAATACACCTTCACAAAGGGATATGACTGATACAACGTGCCTTCCATTAACCGCTAACCCTGTCCAGTCCACCAAATTACTGGCACTGAATAGTGCAGAACATTCTATATCCTTAGAACTAGCTCCTAGTACTTCTTGCACCAATTCAACGATGATACCTGCTCAGAACAATAACACATCGGTTCTCTCCTCTAAAGAACCTTTTTTAGAGAGAACAGGAAGAGCAGGTTTTATGCTCATGAATCCACTGCCCTTCAAGAACAGGTCGAGGAGTGTTACGAGAAAGGACAGACCCGAGAGAATGAACAGCATGTAAAGGAACACACCCACAATGAAGAGATGCCGTTTTTGAATGAAGGTTTGGTTTTTAACCTATCTTCTTTTGTTGTAACTAATGAACAAATTCAGCTCTTAAATAAAGGCTTGTCCTTTATTCCAGCCAGGAGGGCGAAACATGCTGAATTACTAAAAGACTTGCGGTTGTTGGGAAGAAATCTGTCCTTAAAATGTATTTTTAATAATGACAATTATATTGACAATGTTTCTTCATTTAAAAGATCTAGCACATTTATGCCCATTATTGATCCAACAGTACAAACATTTATTGATGTATGTGAAAATGAATTTAGGTCTTTGTTTGATAAGGGCACTAGACTTGGTTTTTTAATATGTCTCAAAGTGATTATAATGCTTTAAATGCACTAAAAGAACCACATTCCATTGATATTAAACCTGTGGACAAAGGCAATGGTATTGTTATCTTGGATAGAGAGGTTTATATCAATCAAATGAAGCTATTGTTGCAAGACACTCGCACTTACAGTTGCATATCTAAACATATTGTTAATGGGATTATGGAGAAAGTTTCTTTTCTTTGACCTTTTAATGACAAGTTTAATAGATGAGATCTTATTTAAATATTTCAATACACTATATCCTGTCATTCCTAAAATATATGGACTACCTAAAATACACAAGAACAGGGTTCCCCCACCTATGAGACCCATTGTCTCTGGTGGTGGTTGGTGTACTGAAGCTCTATTGATTTATGTTGAAAACAGGTTACATCTTTTTCTAGAAGAATGTCATACTATTTTAAGAGATACTAAAAGTTTTTTAGAACGACTTTATAACAGGATTCAGACAATGGATAGTGACTATATGTTTGTGACCTTGGATATAGAGCCACTTTTTACGTCCATTCCTAATGACTGGGGCATTGAGATGGTTAGAGATTTTTTAATGGGCAAAGATGCCTTACAAATGATGATGTAAAACTTATATGTAGTTTATTGGAAGTCATTCTTGAAAATAATGTATTTCTTTTTGAAGGAGACTATTTTCTACAAAAGGTTGGCGTAGCTATGGGCACAGCTTGTGCCAATAGCTGCGCCAACTTAACTTTGACCCAATAGGAACAGACAACCATCTTAGCTCCAAGCAATTGTCTAAGTGACCATATTGCATGGTATGTCTATTTTGTGGACGATGTCTTTATGCTTTGGAAAGGAAATAATATGGAACTTGAGGAATGGATTACCTACGTGAACAGGAGTACTAATTTTCTAAAATTTAGTTATAAATGTTCCACAACTGAAATAGATTTTTTAGATGTACTCCTTACTAAATCCGATTTGAATCAGGTCCATAGTAGTATTTACAAAAAACCAACAAGAAAGAATGCATTACTACATAGAAATAGTATGCATCCTAGGCATATAGCACGTAATATGCTTGAAGAACATGTCTATAGGACACTTAGATGGCACAACTATGACTCAGAGGCACACAATGCCCTGGCTAAGCTTAAACAGGATTTTTTGCAGAGGGGTTACTCTGAAAAATAAATAAACACCACTATAACTGGAGCATGGAGACTTAGGAACAATAGATGTAAACCATATTATAAAGATATGGCTGTAAATGAATGTGAAATTCAAGGGGCAGATGCACATTTGAATAATTACCCTAGGGTTATTTTTCAGTTCTCCAGTGACATCAATGGATATTGTGATGTCATCAAAAGAAATTGGCATATTTTACATATCAATCCTGAGCTGAGAAACAAAATTGATAAAGTACCTTCATTCTCTTTTAGAAATAATATGTCCCTTAAACAGCATCTGTGTAATAAAGATAGTAACCATACTAGGAGAATATATGAATCTACTCGAATAGGAACTTTCCCTTGCAGAAACTGTTCTGCCTGCCAATATATTTATTCCAGCTATGTATATATATATCCCAGTAGAAAATACACCATAAATGCTAAACACTATGCAGACTGTCGTACGTCAAATATAGTTTACTTTGCCTTTTGTCAGCAATGCCATGTTTTTATGTAGGTAAAACGAATCGATTATTAAAAGGCAGAATATTAGAACATAATAGAGACATTCGCAATCAAAAGTTGAGTAATGCCTTAGCAAACCATGTTATGGCCACTGACAAAACACATATTTTTAATTTTTTTTGTTATTTAATTATTGAATGTTAGCCCACGAGGGGGCAACATAGAAACAAAAGTTGAAGCATTGGAACAGAAATGGATTTTATTGTTGGATACTGAAAAATTTCCAGGACTAAATGGTGCTTTTTCTGTGAAACCCTTTTTGAAACTAAAAAGGCTTAAACATTAGTTTTAGATAGAAGCATCTATCTACATATATATGTGTTTTTTATATATATTTTTGCAAGTTGCATATATATTTTTGTAAGTTGTATATATTCTAAAATTAAGTATGTGTATTTTACTTGAATTGCATCTGCTAATTTTATTACTTGATTGATTAATTAATTGGAACAAATTGGTTCTATCCATTCCTATTTAAACATTTGATGCATTTTAAAGTTTTAGTCTGATGAAGCAACAGTGTATGTCTGCGAAAGTGCTTACTTCTTCTTTTATTTTTTATTAAAGCTAAGTCCTGTGTACATTGGGAGTATTTTGTTTTTTCTATGTATACTAAGTATCTGAAAAGAAATGTAATTAGAGGTCAGTTTTTCAGACATGTGAGGTTGCACAGTAAAGAGAGCAATATGTTTTTTTCCTTTGATACTTTAGCTAAGGACTTCTGCCAGAGAGGATATAATGAATATAAGGTGCATCAGATACAGGATGAAGTGTTGATGCATAGACATGATAGAGCACAACCATATTTTGGTGATGCCTCAAATAATATGCAGACACCCAGGGAAATAGGGGGGTGACACTGTAAGGCTATCATTGAGCTATTCTAATAATGTATATAATGTTTGTAACACTGTTAAGAAGCACTGGAATATACTTATGACAGACCCCAAGATTAAAGAAGTGGTAGGCTGTGAACCTAAATTTACATTTAAAAAACTACAAAGTCATTAAGAGAATGTTATGTTATAAATCCATTGGGATGAGAACAGAGACAAATCTGACAATGAAAGGGATGTTCAGATGTGGTGATTGCAGTGTTTGTTTGTATACCACTGACTGTGACTGTTTTTTACATCCAGTTACTGGCCACAGATTTTACTGTAATTTTTATGCTGACTGTAATACACAGAATGTTATTTATTTTGCTGAGTGTGTTGTATGTAAATGTTACTATGTTGGAAAGACAAATCATAATTTTAGACATAGGATTAAAGAGCATGTTTACAGTATGAATAGATGCTATGATAGATATGCATTTTGGTGCTTGAATTTCTTACTCCTAATATTAGGGGTGGTGATGTGAGAACAAGTACTAAGAACTTGGAAAGCAAATGAATTATTTTGCTGCATGCAACTGTTGGTAAAGGGATGAATGAAAATATTCCTCTGAAACCTGCTCTGAGGTCACGTGGTCTCGGGTGCTAATTTTGAGTTGATTGAATAGAGCTGTTGTGTTGCAGTATTAATATCTGATGAAGCATCGTTTGGTGATGCGAAATCAGTCATCTCTCCTGTTTTACTTTTGATTTTTATATGTTTTTATGTGTTTTTTTCAACATTCAACATTAAAATGTTTGAAGCCGTCTGCTTGAGCAGACTTATTTCTATTTTCTGAATCTAATAAACTGACAATCCCCAGGTATGGGAATATTTATTTTCCCCAGGGATTGAGAGATCTTGTAGTTAGTATATACCATTAGCAAGGGGTGTAGGAAGTTTGGGGAGGCTTGCCTTCCTGCAAAAACATTTCTTTTTATTTTATATGCTGCAGGGTCAATCCTCAGAGCATATACATTAGCCTGTTGACCTTGTGGCGTCAATATTTCATCTGTTCGATGTAGAATGCTAGATATATACACACAGACAGACAGACAGACAGACACACAGACACACACACACACACTTATATATATATATATATATATATATATATATATATATATATATATATATATATACATATATATATATATATACACACACATATATATACCAAGACCAATGACTGGTGTCAGAACCATGGCCTTATGTTCAATGCCAAAAAATGTGTCATCATCCCCTTTGGGGAAAACCCGGTTCCCATTAATTACCACATTGATGGTAGTCCACTGAACACAGAAGGCATTATAAGAGATCTGGGAACACATGTTGACAGCAACCTCTGTTTTGACCACCACATTGCCACTGTGGTCAGAAAGTCCTTCTATGTGGCACATCTCATTACTAAGGGTTTTGCATCCAGGAAGAAAGAGGTCTTTACCTCCCTCTACTCTTCGGGCATTAGGCCATTCATTGAGTATAATGCGCCCATTTGGCATGTACCTCACTAAACACCTGCAACAACTCGATAGGCCACAAAAGTACCTCACAAAGAGGACCCTAGGTCTTACACATTTGTAATATATGGACAGACTAAAAAAACTCAAAACTATTCTCTGTCTCATATCACCTACTTAGAGTTGCTCTCTGCTTGACTTACAAAGCCATGTCTGACCCAGCTCTGTTAGAAATGCTACATCTAAAGAAATCCCAATCCCTCCACACCACATGATCCAGAGACCTCAACCTCATTACCACAATCAAAAGAACATGCTGGATGGACAGGTTCATAACCCAGAGTCTGTTTATACTATGGAATAAACTTCCCATACATGTCAAGCAGAGCACCTCACTGGCCGTCTTCAAGAGAAATCTTGATGAGTGAATGGGAAATAGAAAGTTCATCCTGAGGGATCACTCCAGTGGCTTTACTTGACAGAGGTACTGGGAACTAAGGTCGGGTGGCACGATGCCAGGGTAATTCTATGGGCTAGGCTTGTAAAGGCCCAAGGGCCATTAGCCTAGTACACACCTAAAAACCTATGAACCTATACATTTATATATATATATATATATATATATATATATATATATATATATATATATATATATATATATATATATCATATACACATACTTGTGGACTCTCACATACCACATGGACACACACATGCACAAACACATACACAAGCATTCACAAAACAATAACTCAGCTTTTTTAAAAAAAAGTACTGTAACCAAAAGCTCACAGGTAATTTTCATCAACTCAAGCAGTGGTATTCACCTGTGGAAATTTATAAATGCTAAGGATCCTAGCAAGTGGGAGAGACAAAGATGAGCCCATTTCTCCAATTATACCCATCAGATAAGGATTTGACTGGCAATAGTAATTTGGTACTAAATTCCCTTTGCCGGATAAAAGTAACATTGCTTCTTCAACAACTCTCCTTTCTGAATAACAAGAATCATATATTCTGAAACCCAATGTTGTGTTAGGGAGAATTTTTGCATCCTGGTTAATCTCATTTATGGCAAAAACCATGGCGAGTACATCTCGATAGTATCGGATCTGAAATCTGCAATGAGATAAGGATTGTGTTTAGCACTGAAGAAAAATGATAGTGCAGTACAAAACTCTGACAAAACCAAACACAGTTGAACAAGGCAGTATATTATTATGCATACCACAATATCTGCTGATATAACATAGTGACCATAATTAATTAACTTCAAACTGTGTCATTTCTTCTATTTTTCATTGAAAACTGGACACTAACAAGAGAAAAAATGTAATTTCTAGATTGTCATTGTAATAGCTACACACAAATACACACAGAGCAGAGAGGCATGCATGCATGCACACACATGCACACTGACATACACAGACACACACGCACACACACGCATATGCACAGAGGCACACAATCTGAAAAGCAGCTTCTCAGAGCTATGGCTTGTAATTGTACAAATTACTAAAAAAATGTATACATTTTTCAAACTGTAATTCACTGAGTAATATTTAAGAACTGAGGTCAATTTTTTTTATTTTAAGGGGCATGCTTGGGGACACGTAATGGTGCACAGCTAATTATTTTCTTAGCTGTGCTCCCCCAATGGGAGGGCTGTGCAGTACAGAGAAATGTGGTACAAGACCAGCATGGTGGAATCATCTTCTATGGTGACAGAGGAGCTTCAGGTGTAATAAGCAAGCATTGAGGCCCTTGCTACCACAGCCCTGGCAATTCTGCATGGCTAATAAGCAAGCATTGAGGACCTTGCTACCACTGCCCTGACAATTCTGCACTGCTAATAAGCTAGCATTGAGGCCCTTCCTACCACAGCTCTGAAAGTTCTGCATGACAACCAACACAATAATAGCGTTTCGGTAATCCACACACAGAAATTGTACAAGATTAAAGAATGGATGGCAGAGCATCAAACTCAGGTTATATCCTTAACGGGAACTGTATCTGCACATTCATTGCAATTAAAAGAGCTGCATATTTTTTGCTACTGGTTAGAGAACAAGATAGATGATATAGAAAACAGGGACAGTAGGAATCATTTTTGAATGACTGGCATGCCAGAGAGTTTAGAAGAAGAGAACCCTTTAACTTTCATCACAGATGTGTTATAGGAGATCTTGAGAAGTAACAATTCTTGACTTATTGAGAGGGAGCATAGAGTTACACCAAAGATTCACAATCCTGATGTTCCCATGAAATTCATTTTGTGGTGTTTGGGTTGTAATGATGGGGAAAGGATATTGCAGAAAAGTAGATAACCTGAGGGTTATATTTTCACTGGATGTAATAAAATCAGAGTAGCCCAGCATTGCTCTACTGCTGTGTGTTACAAAAGGAAAGCATTTGTTCCTGTATTCAATAAATGCTGAGACAGAGGGCTTCATGTGCAATTGCTTTTTCTGGCCTTGCTGTGGATTCAGTTTCAGGGTCAATCACAGTTTTCAGCAACAGGCAAAAGCAAAGGCTACCACAGACAGTTTATTTCGGGAACTCAAGGCTATGCCTGAAGGACCGGTGAAAACCAAGACTACATATAATGAAGTGGCGATGTTAGAAAACAAGAAAAGGGGCAGAATCCCAGTCTCTTTGCCAATTAAATATCTACTTAGCAAAAAAGCTGAAGGGTGAAAGCAAATTGCTTAAGGTAACTTTTTATTTGCCACCTTTGAAAGGAAAATATTGTTCCTGCCTTCCAATAACTTATACATAAAATCAAAATGCTCCTTAAGAAGAAGAGGACAGAGATTTGAATAGTGGGTTTTCTATACCAGACCCTACTGATGAAAAATTCTGTTGAACTGAACAAGATAGAGATGCCTTATTGTAGGAGGACCCACTGATTTTGTCTACTAAATGAGATGAGACTTTACTGTTCTTCTTTTGGACTTGTTCTCAGATAAGTGATCTTTTATGCCTATATTCATTTCATGGATATTTTATTTGTATTAATTATGAGTAAGGTTTAGTGTAATTGGTTTTAGGGGTAGATCAAGCTCATTGATTTACTGTTCTTTTCTTTTCTTTTTTTATTTTGAACTGTTCTCATATATATCATGTAAGGGTTGGTTGCATTTTGCATTTGAATTCAGTGTTTTTGTATGACGGGAGGGAGCCATTGTGTTGAGCACAACGTTTTGCCTGCTATTCATCCCTGCCTATTTGTCTGTATTCTTATTTTTACAAGTTTAAATGTAATATTTGCTCCAATCTGTGAGTGGTCACACGGTTGAATGGATTTTCATTTTTTTCTGATTTTAAGGTTTGCTATAATTGTAGGTGTAGTGTATTCCTTGGCAGACTAGGAGGTGTTCACCACCCAAAAAAATGAAGATGGCCTAAAGCAAGATAAGCATTGTATGTTTTATTCTGCTGTGTTTATGTTTTAGAATATAAGGGGTTTGTGGTTGCCACATAACAGGAAAGGTGTGCTTTGGAAACTGAAATCTTGGCATGCTAGGATTATATAGTTACAAGAAATTAGAATTTATTGTAAAGATGAAAGAGTTTTCTCCTGTTTGTGGTCTGGGTGGGGGAGAGCAAGTAGTTGCAATTTTTCTAAAAGAGGGGTAGATATTTTGGTTTCTAAGGATCTGGGCTGGTGGATAAAAATGAGTGTTCAGGGACATGTGAGAAGATGGTTGATCCTTAGGGTCAAGACTATATATGCTATGCTGGTCTTGGGGAATTTTTCTGGCCCAAATGAAGACCAGGATCTGTCTTTGAAAGATATTTGAGAGACATTGTCTAGAGCATGAGGGTCATTGACCAAAGTGATAGTGGGGATTTCTATGTTATTCCTGATCCTGGGATAGGTAAAGTTCCATCCAGGAAAATACGCTTCCGTGAGGTTTAGAATTGTCTGTGTTAGTTATGGTAGATTAGGATTTAGTTGATATGTGGAGAACCAACCGCCCAGTACAGAAAGACATTACTGAATGTATTGTGAGTAGAATCGACTTTTGGCTTGGTCTATACCAAGTAATGTCACCCAAATTAAGCATTGTATGGATGGTCATTCTGACCAAAGTATGGTAATGCATGAAATGGCAGGTTTTTGACAGTTTCAGGAGTGACACATTTTGACATTTTAACCCCATTGGACTCAAACATGTTGAGTGTTTTTCAGTATTAGGATGGACATGTGGGCAGGGTTTGAGTTGTGGAATAATGGGAAAAATTTTACATTTACATTAAGCCTTATATTATTTCCTATAGAAGTGTTACATACATATAACACATGTCCTGTGTTAAAGCAGGAGCATTTGGCTTAGAAGAAGTGCTTTTTGAGTTGCATTCTGAAAGTCCTTCTAGCCTGCCAATACACCAAAATACTTGTTCCCTTAATAAGTGCCCAGGCTGTTCTTAAAAATATGTAAACTCGTAATTGCTTTAATGTAATTTGGTAGTCTGTTCCATGCATCAGCTGCCCTCTCTGAAAACCAATTAGTACACTCTCATTCCTATAGAATCTTTATAGGTTATCTGATGATTTTCTACTACTTTTTCATAACTCCAAACACTTTCAGAGGTAGTTGTCTCTAAATGCCCTATATACCTGAACATGATCTCCTTTTAAATATCTATAAGAGACACTGTACAAGTTCTTTCATAATAACTTAAATTTTCACATCCACGCATGCCCTTGGTATATTTCCACTGTACTCTTTCCAATTTACTCATGCTTGTTTTCTTATAAGGGTTGCAGATTGCTATTCCCTACTCAAATTTGGGTCTAATGTAACTAGCAAACAATTACTTCAGTATTTCTGATTTCCTACACTTTATAAATCTTTTTATACAACCTATAGTTCTATAACTATCCTTAACCAATTGGTTGATATGATTAGAAAAACTCAAAGCTGGATCTACTCATATACTCAGGTCCTTAAATGAGTCTACAATTTCAATCATTGTGTGCTGTATTAAATAGTCACCTTTCAATCTATGTCTCCCAAATTTCATATGCTTAGTTTTTGATCTATTTATCTGCATATTATTTTCCTGCACCAAATTGGTCAATTTAGTCAAGTTCTTTTGCAGACATGCCTTATCTGTGACACATGTAATCGGTTTACCCAATTTCAGGCCATCTGCATATAGACTAAAGAACACATCAGGTGAAAATGCTAAGTCTGAAAGGTATATCTAAACAATTAAGAGCCTAGAACAAAGCCCTGAGGGACACTTAACTGTAACCAAGATTTTCACCTGTCCAATTGCTTATTTACTTATTACTTATTACAATTACTTGACAGGTCCTATTTGTAAGTCATGCAGCTATCCATCTTATCAAGAGTACATTGATACCTATTTGTTCTAATTTATTGATCAGTGTTTTGTGTATGACCCTGTCAAGTACTGAAGTTAAATCTATATAAATTACATCACAGCACAATTTTTCATTCATAGCTGTTATATTGTTAGAGAACATCATGTTACAGGTGGTAGACCAGTTTTCAACATATGCATGCTGATGTATGGTTTCAAGTCTCAACCTATCCAATTCTGACAATAACTTATCCAATATTACCTTCTCCATTATTTTTCCACAACATGAAAATAGACTTAAGGGTCTGAATGACGCTGAGTTTGTCCTACTCCTCTTTCCCTTAAAGACAAATTTAATAAATGCATGTCCCCAATCTTGAGGATTTCCCCATATTATTATGACCTATAAATAATAGATATAATGGTGCTGTAAGTTCTTGCTGAAGTGCTCTCAGGTCATTATTACTAATTCTATCTCCTCCCTGTGCTTTGTTTGGATCCAACTTGTGCAGTTCTTTGTCAATATAATAGTTAAGTATAGAACATTATCAGTTATGTCAGTTAGAAAAGTAGGTAAAAACAATGGAACACTCATATAAAAAATATGGCTGTTTAGAGCAGTTGTTACAAGAGACCGTCAAAAACTGTAAGTAGGAATACACGACTTTACAGTGTGTGAGGCTACAGGAACAGTGGGAATGAGTTGGAACTTTGTTTTGGGCTAAAAGGATTACCTTTACTAAGTTGTTAGCAAAGTGAATCAGTGAAAAGCAAAGGGAAATATCTATAGTGGGCCTTAGAGGTTCAGATGGGCTGGTCACACGCAACACATTAATAATTAATATGCTAATGGCCAACCATTTTTGAGAGTTTTAGCAGTCCTGGGAGAGCTGTTGCTTGGACAGTGTTACTGACTTTTTTCAAATACTGTAATCTAGCAAGGGTCTTGGAATGAGGATAGAGAAGCTCACAGGGAACCAGTTTTGTTAAGACATCTATAATGCATTGTTGCTCTAAACCCAGGGAAATACCCAGACCTAATGTTCTCATTCCTGAGTTTTGTAAATGGTTTAAACTACTCCTGAGCCAAGTTTTACTTAAACAGGTTCTTTCAGATTCAATATATAAAACCAAGGAAATTTATTACCCTAAGTGTGGAAAGGAGTCTACTGACAGGGGGAAATATGTTGTCATTAGATAATAAAATTTATGCAAAAACATGAACTCATAAGCTAGAGAAAATAATTCCTTAATTTGTTAAGGATAGGTAACCGTCTTATTAAGGGATGGATGGGAGTTCCAGACTTGATTTACTTATGGATAAATTTTGCAGGAGGCTAGTTACTTTACACAGGGACCGAGGGCAGCTGTTTTACTTGACTTCTCTGTTGCATTTGACTAGGGAGAATTTGCTTTTTTATGGGAAACTCTTGTAGGTTATCATTTCCCTGTAGAGTTTGCGAATAGGATTCAAATGTTGAATCAGATACCAGAGGCATGAGTTTATACTAATGGGGTATTATTGAAAATCACCAAGTTATGGAAGGAAGTAAGACAAGAGTGACCCCTTTCTCCAATGTTTTTTTTAAACAAGAAACATCTTTATTGAATTATCATGTATGACATATGCAATCATACATTTGTATAAATGAAAACAAACCATCTTGACATAGTTTTACTTGTAAATATTATACATCACAATTTTAGTTGCAGAAACCATTCCTAATTTTTTGGAGAAAAAGTCCTATGAGTTTGCTATTCACTCTAACTTTGATCCGTCAAGAATATCAACGTGGTTTGCTGATGACAGTGTGATGTAGTGTAGAGACTCTGTCAATGCTGTCCTTAAATATTTTTTCTTTTAAGTAAATTTGCTGATTTTTCTGGACTCAAGGTAAATATTGCTAAAACAGTCTTATTTCCTTTTAATAAAGCTTGCATGGATGTATTTCATTCACATCCACATATAGAATAATTAACATTGTTAAGGAACAGGTTTATGTAGTAAATGCTATGATATACAGGGCCTATGTTATAACAGTGAACGATCAAAAGATCAAACGCTGTTATATCGACCACAAAAGAATGAAAACAAAAAAAGAGCGAACAGCCAGATCAGCAAATTTTTTCCCTGGGAAAAATTTGCTGTTCCCAAACAAAAAAACAAAAAAACCCCACTATTTTAAGTGGGGGCTTCGCCCCCCACACCACCCTACTTAAATATACCAACTCCGAGATCACACTATAATGCCAAAAAAGGCAAAGTGATGGAAGCGGCCAAGCGACTTCTTTCCCAGGGAAAGAATTCACTTAAAAGCTGCTTCGTCATTTTGTGTTTTCGACATTTACAGTTCGACGAAGATGCATTCGACATAATGTGTCTTTCTTCTTCTGACAGGAACCCGATATACACACACAAAGGTATTTCAGACTTAAATGCTAAGTTCCTGTTTGCTTCCATCAGAAATACAATATCTTCTTGGACCCATTTATATTTCCCATTTATGTATAAGATTCAAGGTATTAAAATGGGATTACTACCCAAAACACAGATTTTATTTTGACATTTATCCCACACTGCTAGAACTAAATGGGTTGGAAAACTACAAAAATAATCATTCAATTTTTATGGAGTAATATGTCCATGAGGGTACGTAGAAGGAGTTTGATATTACCTAAAGTATTGTGGGGGGGTCTGGGGGCTCCTGTCCTCCAATGTTATATGGTAGCATCAGTGGGCTGACGTATTGAGGGCCAGAAATCTGACAATATTAGTCTTTTCAATATTGACCAATTTCAAAGCAGTTCAGGCTAATTACATAGAAATAACTGTGTATATACACTGTAGTGAGCAAGCACAGTGCAATGTACAATATATACATTAGCTTCTAATGTGGTTCTTTCTTTAGTGAATCTTTAGAGAGGAGAGAAGAGACTCTGAAAGGTGACAGGTGAGGTGATATGTTGTGTGTTGAAGCAGGAGCATTTGGCTTGGGTGAAGTGCTTTTTGAGCTGTAGTCTGAATTTGGAATAAGTGTTGATTTCCTTAATGTCAATGGGGAGAGCTTGCTAGCAAGTATGTGCCTGAGAGGAGAAAGCATGTACAGTGCTGTGCTGTGGAGTATATCATCTTCTTGTACTACCATGGTAATCGCATAAAAAGAAAATCAACAAAAACTGTAACAAATGCTGCTTTATGCAAACTCTAAAGATGTCCCTGCTCCCTCATCCACCAGCAACTCAACGGTTATAACAATTACTTCCCAGCACACATCAAGTAGGCTGCAGCAGCACATAATGCAATATGAACATTATAATGGTGGTGTGAATGCACAGAACAATGCGCATACATTAACAAAGTAACAAAGGATTAGCGGTCACTCAGTAACTGGCCACTTAGCTCTGTTAGGAAGGAATACAAATAAGCCATCAGTTTAGGATTTACTGATGACAACAGTAGGATTTATTTATCTGCCTTGGGAAAAGCACTGCTCAATAAATACCAAGGCTTTCTTTTTATATTTTGTTAGAAATTACTGTGGTATAGCTGCAGACCGACAGCATGAATTATGGTAAAAATGCTTGTACCTTTTAGTACTTTTGTCTTACACTTGAGTACTGTCATTTCCTGACACTGTCACCCGTTCTGTTTCATATCTGTGCCATTTAAACTCTAGCCTGTACAGCTGCTCAGATTGGACATCACAGTCCTAACCATTCTGCAACTTATAATTGGGTACCATAATCTGAAATGCTCCTAGACTGTTCCAGTAATACCTATGGTTTACATTGCACATCACAGGTCTAACATATTAGTAAAATTACATTTTCAGATAAAAAAAAAACATGAATGACTATCACAAAAGCCAGAGGAATCACATCCTGCCCCCTTTTGTAAATCCTCAAGAGGGTCAGACAGACATCTCCTCATGTGATATGGTCACATTGTATTTGTCCTCACAGGTTGACCTCATAAGTACAAGCTCATTAAAATCTGCAATATACATACGAAACTGCTGTGTTTTATTTTAGATTGCACATAGCAACTGGACAATGGCCTGATTTAATGTTATAAAGATCATTTATGTAGGCTGTGTTAACTAGCTGTTTTTTTAATGCATCTCTATATTTTACATGGATGCATATATTTTTATAATTATTGATGTCCACTGCTAGTTACTATATTCAGCATTTGAGTTTAATTTATTTTACGTCAAAAACTTCTGCAGTTTTAAGGAATCCATCACTGTAAGGAACCTAATGCAGTTACTTATCATTCTTATAGTTTTTGCATTTATGAACATTTCACCAAAGCCTCAACTGCAAATGGGGTTTGCTTAGAAGGACAAACCAAGCATGAAACTATAAAGGAATAAACAAGCAAATGAATGTTTACCTGTTAAGACTTTTTTATAAGACAGAAGAATAGAACGCTGTCACACTTAATTCCGTGGTACACCACATGAACTGGAGTGACACAGTGGTTCAACTCTCAGCAATGCTGTCTCCCTACACTTGGTTCTTCTGTTCAGCTATTGGTTTAAGAACCTTCAGCATGGAATATGAATATTCTTGTCAAGCCAGTATGGGATCTCACTGCAGTCTAACATTTCCCCAGCATACCAAATACATGGCAATAAGACTGGTAATGCTAAATCTGTCCCAGATATTCATGCTAGTATGTGAACCAAACAGACTGTCATTTTTATTTATGTATTTATTTAGCATTTGTTTACCGGGAAAGTCCGACTTGGAACAAAGCCAATTTTCAGTGGAGGCCCTGGGAGAAAAGCTCAAGATGCATATCTTTATAATGTGGGAGGAAACCAGAACACCCAGAGGAAACCCACACAAATGCAGGGAGGACATGCAGACAATGCACAGAAGGCACCCCAGCCAAGAATTGAACCAGAAAACCTCTTGCTGTGAGGTGACAATGCTACTGTCATCATATCTAGGTATGACTCCTGCTTTGCAGCCATTGTTTATTGGATTAAGCTGTTGACCCTGTGACACTAAGTTGGATATAATTTGCATAGAAAGGATGGAGGGAATATATACTGTAGATGGAGGAATTGATGGATGGAAGGCTGGCTGGCTGGAGGGATGGATAGAGATCACATGTACAGCATGTTTGCATGCCTCTCACTAAAATGGCATCTGATATGACTACCTAAACCTATTTCAAAACAACAATTTATTAAATGCATTATTGATTTTCAAAGGTCACTGCTAGTGGGGTTTGGCTTTATTGGCCTGAATATAACCATAAAGACTTAAAAAGTAAAAAAAAAAATCGTGTGCATTCAGAACACATATGGCTGAAACACTTGAACCTTAAGGGGTCATTTGCATAGATTCCATGGGCCTCTATTACAAGTGGTTTAAAATATCACATAGTGAAAACTCTAGCTTGGTTGGGTTTTTCTAACAGTTTTTACTGAATGGTTTGTCTGTGTGACCTTTTTGCCCTTTGGTTTGTATATGCATACTTGAATTCCTCAGACTATCTGTGCTCATTTGTGCATTGCTCATTGCTCACCCTTTATTTACTCAGGCTGTTATTTGCTCGGTAAGATTTTGTGTGGTATCCTACTTATTGTGCTGCTATCTAATTGAAAATGTACTGTAATTCACTTTTCCCTAAGGCTGTCTGGCAGTAGACAAAGTGTGCATGATTTAACTGTTTCACAAATAACCACACTTCTTTCAAGTTGGAGTGCCCTCACCATTACAGTATATACAGTGGATATAGAAAGTTTACACACCCCTGTTAAAATGCCAGGTTTTTGGGATATAAAAAAATGAGACCACAATAAATCATTTCAAAACTTTTCCCACCTTTAATGTGACCTATAACCCGTACAATTCCACTGAAAAACAAACAAATCTGTTAGAGGAAAAATATAAAAAATAAAAAGTGTACAATATGCTGGTTGCATAAGTGTGCACTCCCTTAAACTGATACTTTGTTGTGTGTGCACACCCTTAAACTAATACTTTGCTGAAGCACCTTTTGATTTAATTACAACATTCAGTCTTCTTGGGTAGGAGTCTATCAGCATGGCACATCTTGACTTGCAATATTTGCCCACTCTTCCTAGGAAAAGTGCTCCAAATCTGTCAGATTGTGAGGGCATCTCTTGTACATAGCCCTCTTTAGGTCACCCCATAGATTTTCTATTGATTTTAGGTCTTGGCTCTGGCTGGGCCATTCCAAAACTTTAATTTTCTTCTGGTGAAGCCATTCTTTTGTTGATTTGGATGTATGCTCGGGGTCATTGTTGTGTTGAAGGATGAAATTCCTCTTCATCTTCAGCTTTCTAGCAGATGCCTGAAGGTTTTGGGCCAAAAGTGACTGGTATTTGGAACTGTTCATAATTCCCTCCACCTTGACTAAACCCCAGTTCCAGCTGAGGAAAAACAACCCCAAATTATGATACTGCCACCACCATGCTTCACCGTGGGGATGGTGTTATTTTGGTGATGCAGTGTTGTTTTTATGCCAAATGTACCTTTTGGAATTGTGGCCAAAAAGTTCAACATTGGTCTCATCAGACTATAACACATTTCCCACATACTTTTGGGAGGACTTGGTGTATTGTTTTACAAGTTTTAACCTGGCCTGGGTGTTTTTCTGTATAAGAAAAGGCTTCCGTCTTGCAACCCTACCCCATAGTCCAGACATATGGAGAATATGGGAGATTGTTGTCACATGTAGTACACAACCAGTACTTGCCATAAATTTCTGCAGTTTCTTCAGTGTTGCTGTAGGTCTCTTGGCAGCCTCCCTGACCAGTTTTTGTCTTGTCTTTTCATCAGTTTTGGAGGGACATCCAGTTCTCTGCAACGTCACTGTTGTCCCATATTTTCTCCACTTTTTGATGACTGTCTTCACTGTGTTCCATGCTATATCCAATGCTGTGGAAACTTTTTTGTATCTTTCTCCTGACTTATACCTTTCAACAATGAGATCCCTCTGATGCTTTGTAAGCTCTCTGCGAACCATGGCTTTTGCTCTAGCAGGCAATTGAGTAAATGTCAGAAAATCCTACTAGGACAGCTAAACTTTATTTGGGGTTAATCAGAGTCTCTTTAATTGACGGAAGGTGTGCACCCAAGAAGACTGAATGCTGTAATTAAATCAATAGGTGCTCCAACAAAGTATTAGCTTAAGGGTGTGCACACACAACAACGTATTAGCTTAAGGGTGTGCACACTTATGCAACCAGCATATTGTACATTTTATTTTATTTTTTATATTTTTCCCTAACAGATTTGTTTGTTTTTCAATTGAATTGTACAGGTTATAGGTCACATTAAAGGTGGGAAAAGTTTTTAAATGATTTGTTGTGGTCTCAATTTTTTTATATCACAAAAACCTGGAATTTTAACAGGGGTGTGTAAACTTTTTATATCCACTGTAAGTGAGAGATGTTGGTAAGAATTCCCCACATGAGGGATGCAAGGGGATTGCCCACCTGAAAAAAAATGCTTTATTTAAAGCTATGTACATTTTGATGAATTCACATATATTCCACTTGCCTGGATAAATGCTTAAGCTTTTGTTTTTTACAATTTACGCATTTTGAGTATACATGTTAGCCCCATATAAATGTGTTGAGGACTTTCTATTGCTAATGTTATTGGTGGTACAATAGTGATCAGGTCTGACTGACTGAATGCCACAGTTGTCATTGCAACTTGGATTATTCAGCAGCCAAGCAGTACCATTTCCTTGTTTACATGTTGACTTGGAAATTGTGCAAGCTTGGAGACAAGAAAGCAAATATATTGAATAATATTGACTCTTTCCCTTTATTCATGTATGTTTGATAATATAGGTCTACTTCTAAATGCTGAAATCCCACAAGACTGAACGTTATTTTCACAGGGCAAGTAAACACTTGCCCAATGTGGAGAAATATAAGCTTTTCCCCACTGTAGTGTGATCCATGAGTTGGTATATATAGTTAGGAGGTGGAGGGGTGTAGCCCACCACCTAGGTGAGTTTTATGTAGTCCGGTGTGATTCTGTGAAGTTTTGGGCAAGTGTTTACATGCCCTGTGAAAATTCATCCATTCGGGATTTCAACCCTTTGTTATTTTCATCTCACGAAAATAATGTTCGGTCTTGACAGATTTCAGGATTTAGAAGTAGACCTATATATATATATATATATATATATATATATATATATATATATATATATATATATATATATATATATATATATATATATATATATATATATATATATATATATATGGGTCACCTTCAGTTCCCCAAACATTCACTTCCCTGAAACGCATTTCACTGAGACCAGAACACTGACACTTCAGATCACTGACAGTCCCAAAGCTGACATTAATCGTGCAGTAAGTAAAAACTTGGCCATCTACTTGAACTTTGCCCCTTACCCCAGCGGTAGTGCATTCTCAGAGTTGGTATATTTAGTAAGGCGGGTGGGGGGGTGGACCTCCCACATCGGTGGGTTTAGTTTTTCTTCGGGTAGTTTATTCCATTGGGATGGCCAAGTGTTTACTTACCATGCGGGTGATCTGAAGTGTTGGTGTTCTGGTCTCTGTGAGATGAGTGTCGGGGAAGTGGACATTCAGGGAAATGAAGGTAACCCATATATATATATATATATATATATATATATTTGTGTACCTTGTGGATTAACCTTGAATTTGTGTACCTTGTGGATTTTACTATAACTGTTTTCTTTGTGTGTGATACTTGGCTGTTTTTATCCAATTTCGTGGCTGGGCTGTGCTGAGTCAAATGGACTGCACAGTTATTAAAACTTTGCTGTTGAAGCTGGGGAGTCTACTTCTTTATATATATATATATATATATATATATATATATATATATATATATATATATACATGTGTGTGTGTGTATTATAATAATACAACCGAAAAGCTCAGAGAAAACTAAATAAATTAAAGTGAACTCACTGCGGCAAAAATAAAGAAATGCTCACTAGAGGGAACTAGTATTAAGTGCTTTCATCCTTTAATAATGCAAAGAACTTCATCAGAATACAGTAACAAAGAAAATATGCTATAGAAATACATGGTAATATAATATTAAATGTGCAACCAAAGAAATTAAGATTTTTTTTTAAATACAAATACAGTAACCAATAACAAAAAAATTGAATTTTGAGTAGCTATGGTAACTAGCTTGGTCTGTTTATAATATATACATATGTATGAAAGAGGATGGCTTTAGGTAAGCCAGCTTAATGCATACTTTATGTTGATGCTCTCATTAAGACCAGGAGCAGCCTCAGCATTCAGCAGCAATTGCCATTCCATTTCTCTGACCTATAAGAGATTATCACAAGCACCAAAAACATATCAGCTTGTTCAAGCACAAAGAAATGAAACCCTGAGAAATTAAAACAAACTTTCTTGTGTTTAGCCAAGGCATTATTATCATTGTTATGGTGCATTGCAAGCAAATGTTCTTTAATCCAATCTGTGAGCTTACAGCATGTCTTTCCAATATAAAAACTGTTGCAGGATTTGCACGTTGCTGCATACATTACACACTTAGAGTGACAGTCATAATATTTAATAAAATGCACCACACAGTTGTGATTTCTTCCGTTGCACATTAAGTATATCACTATGTATATATATACATACACACACACACACACACACACACACACACACACACACACAGATATATATATATTACATACTTTTGAGTGAAATGCTCAGATGCTGACATCTGTTTCTTTGACACCATTTGGTCAACAGAATCAGATGATCAACTTCTGTGCAAGATTGACAATCATCAACTAGGAGAATATGCCCTTTCCCTGGGGATTGTGCTATCTCAAACTATATATATATATATATATATATATATATATATATATATATATATATATATATATATATATATATATATATATATATATATATATATATATATATATATATATATATATATATATATATATATATATATAAAATTAAATGGGGGTAGGGGTGCACCCCCCCCCCCCACACACACACACACATGAGGTGTAGGGGGCTTGCCCTCCAGCAGAAACACTTTCATTTGGTTTTGTCAGTTGCTCTTGATGTTCCAATTTTCAACATTTTTACATCAACTTTACAGATGTTAATATTTTGCCCATTTAGTGAAGAATGTTGCACTTCTATATGTGTGTATATATCATTATATCAGCACATGCTGATAAATAAGTGACACACAAATGAGTGGAAAAAATGAGTGACAAAACATTTAATTTATCCCCTTATCTGGCCCTAACTTTGACCATAACCAGCAAATGCACATATATACACACCATCTGATGTAACAGAATCTTGTAAATTCTCGCAAACACAAACTTTTCATTCAGGCATTCCTTTTCCTTCACACTTGTATATAACTGCACTATATAAAGCTTAAATTTAACCAAATGTGATTCTTGCAAATGTGTAGTCACACATTCATTTGTGCTTTCACTCAGTTTTTGTCCACCATTTGTGTGCCACTCATTGATGTTGTCAACAAAATGAATAGCAACTACATATATATAATATGAAAAAAAAAAAAAAAATATATATATATATATATATATATATATATATATAGTTCCATTTTGTAATCCCAAAATACTGAAATCTTGAATTTCAGTATTCCGAGATCACAAAACCGAAAACCCACAAGTCCGAATTTACACAATCATGCATACTACAATCACAAAAAAAGTTATAAAAGGATGTACTATTCCTTTAACAGCTTGTACACAGTACCCAAAGAAAAATGGCGTCTGCGGCATTTGCGCATGAACCACCAGGAACCATAGGAAGCATCTACCAGACCACGCTGTCAGAGAAGGGGAATCAGTTTTGATAGTGAAAGGCCATGTGCATCACCTGGAAAAATAGGGCAGCAGAAGGACCTACTGGTGCTGCAAATGGAAGTCGGTGAGGAAATGTAAAGGAAGGGTTGACAACAGAATGTGTTCTCACTGGTGAAAGGCTACTAAAAACAGCACTGCACAACCACAAAGAGGATCCAACAGACATTGAAAGGTATGCCATGTGTGAGAAGCTGAAGCACAGAGCAGCTGTTTCTAGGGATGCCCCTTGTCTGCTCGTAAAGGACGCTTTAGCGTCCACATCAATGGATATAGTTTCTGACCTGCCAACAAGGCGTGGACTGCTGCAACAAGTGGATCGGGTGTGTTGGAAGGTGTCTACGGTCCCAATTCATCCTACCATAACACTGAGGACACTTATTGTCCAGGATTACCCCATCAAGACTGGTACATTCCTGGAAAAGCGAATGATGGATGGTGGGGGTGAGCATGTAGTGATAGTGTTCAGCACTGTCAACAATCTGTTCGATTTGAGTCTTGCAACCATCTGGCTAATGGATGGCATGTTTTTCTACAAAGCCGTGATCTGCAGGCAGCTGTACAGCATACATGGGCTGGTACATTATGAAGGGTACAGTAAATCAGTACCATTTGTGTATTGTTTGATGAACAAGAAGTCCCTGCATGTCTACAACTTCATGTGGGACTATCTGTTTGCCCTGATTGCTGAGCAGGGATTTGAAACCGCACTCTGGTACATGCTGCGTGATTTTGAAATCACTGCTATGAAGAGCATTCAGTGGAATATGAACTGTGTGAAGTCAAAGGGGTGCTTATTCCATTTCGGGAGAAACGTATGGCGCAAGGTGCAGCAGTTAGGGCTGGCCCATCTCTACAACACCAGTATGCCATTCCAGATTGCAGTCAAGTGTTTGATTGCACTTGCATTCATGCCAGAAGGGGATGTGTTATAGGCATTCCAGGAGCTGAAAGAGTGCTTTCCACCAGAGGGGAAGGAGCTTATAAAATATTTCAGGGACTGTTATGTGGTTGGGAGAAACAAGATGCTCACTACATGGTCCACTGCTGCCTGCATATTCCCCTTTATTCACCATTTCATTCTGGAATGTGCATGATCTTAACACCTTGTTTCTGCACCATACACAGAACTCATTCGAGGCGTGGCATCACCAGCTGAAGTGTTTACAGGGGCTTAAGGCCACTAACCTATCAGTAATGATGCACACACTGGCATGGGAGCAGGATAGGGTGGAGGAGTTTAGGAACCATTTAGCGAGTGGGTGCCTGCTGCCCCCTAAAAGACGTCACTTGGTACAGAGGCATGCACAGTTTGAATCTGTGCTTGCACACAGGGATGCATACACTACAATGGAGTTCCTAAAGGCTGTGGCTAGGGTCCTGCAAATGTAAGTGTCAGTGCATGGTTGGACTGTATGTCTGGGGCTGTTCCTGCATGGGAGGTAGGACGGAATTCTGGTAACTGGATTTGTTGGTGTTGACACGAACGGAATGCTTGTAACTGGTTTTGTTGGTGTTGTAGGGTACATAATTGTATTGTGAAAGGGTTAGGGTGCACATCAGTTAAAAAAAAAAAAGCTGCATTAATTTTTTTCGATATTTCGAGTTTCAGACAACTCAGGTTTAGCTTCTTGAGCATTCGGACTTGTGGGTTTTTGGTTTTATGATCTCGAAATACTGAAATTCGAGATTTCAGTATTTCGAGATTACAAAGTGTTTTATATATATATATATATATATATATATATATATATATATATATATATATATATATATATATATATATATATATATATATATATATATATATATATATATATATATATATATATATATATATATATATATATATATATATATATATATATATATATATATATATATATATATATATACACACACACACACACACACACACACACACAAGCCAATATGAGAAAAATGCTCATGCTCTTCATATGTTCTCCATAGTGAGCCTGGACTATTTTAAGAAAAATATCTGGAGACCAATGCACTTTCCTGGTTAAATAAATAAATAATTTAATTAATTAATAATCATGTATAGTGTGCTGAGTTTTACAGACATCAGTGTTTAAATCACATATACATGTATACACACACACATGTATACACACACACCTATATATTTACACACAGAGAAAACAAGATATAAAGAGATAGGGGATAGGCTTTAATAGGATGAGTACAGTAAAGCAATGCATTATCTACACTAGAAGTCATGTAAATAAAGACTTAGAAAACATATTAGGCTGTCCTATATGATGTCACAGAGAAGAGGGGAAATAATATAAATTACAAAGTGGTTTAGACCATGTGGTTAGCAGCATTAAAAAATAATAGAGGAAGAAAGGAAAGGAGATGGTTGAAAATGTGGAGACAGATTTTGATCATACAGATTGACTCATACGAGGGATGAATAAAGAAAAGTGACTGTGGCTGGAATAGTTAGGCAATATTTTTAACAATATTGAAAACATTCGAGACAGTATTGGATAGATTTAGAGATCAATTGCATAGTTTTTTTGCAATTTCTTTTTGTTATAATGTATGCCCTTGTTTTGTAAAGCAGGCATTCTTATTCTAAACTGTGCAGTTTTAGTTACTATAGTGGATGTATATTTATTAAGTTTAATAAACTAGAATTTTAGTTTTTCATATGCTGTGAAAGTGCCTGACTCATAACATTCAACCTTTTACTGCAAGAAATCTGGACAAAGTATAAAATAATGGGAGGACAAAGGTCCAACAATAGGGACAAATTTTAAATATTGCTCTTAAAGAAAATTGATAAAATAACAGGATTTGTTTTAGCATGCATTTTCTGAAGGATATGAAGTCTTAAAATCAAATGTACATTATTATTTAATGACTTCAGTCCTATGTGATTTGCCAGAAACCCACAATTTTTACAAGGAACAGACCAAAATATGAAGCAGAAAATCTGGACATTTTGTGAAAATCTGGACAGTTGAGAGCTATGGTTCAATTATATCCTGATTCCATGTCATCCAGCCCAGCCTTGTGAAGATGTGCTAGGCATGAGAGCAACTAAAGTAAAAACTGCACAGTTTAGAACAAGAAGGCCTGCTTTATAAAATGAGGACATAAAATTATAACAAAAGGAAATTGCAAAAAAATATGCAATTGGTGTTTCGCAATGAGTAGGCATGCTTTCTTTGATCTGTAGAAGATTTTATTACAAAGTAATCAGGATGCAGCACTGTCACAAAATCAGATAGTATATAAAAATAAATAAATGCAACTGTATTCAAGTAAAGGTTAACAAAAGTAAGAAGGGACAGGATGATTCTTAATAAACTTTATAGTGCTTGGCATACAGTGTAATAAAACAGATGTAAAACTAATGTATCTAGCAAAGCACTGATAGATCATGTTCAGGAATAAAACTATAAATGTGCGAGTCACCTCAATGATAGACCTACTATACAGTGTGTTTGTATGTTATACCTTAAGGAATTAGAGCTGAAAAGAAAATATTTGAAATAACTTCTGGATATGTGAAGAAGAAAATGCAGTACAGTGATGGATTTGTCCATAGCATATAACTGCTTCAAACATTTTAACAGCTGTTTAGTACAATGTGACATCTGTGTCATTATTCTGTATGCCAAGCACAATAAATTTTACCATTAATTTATTTGCAGTGCATAGAGTGCCAAGATTATGTTCAGGAAATCAGGAAAAAAATAAACTTGTTAAGTGCTTCCCTAGTGCAAGACCCAAATTTAACCGTGCTTAGCAGTGCTTAAAAAATATCTTAATGGTATCTAAGTGCTGTTATGATTGGATCTCAGACTAGGGAGTAACAGTGCACAGTGCCAGCAAAGGACAGTGACAGGAGGATGACAGCTTTTAAAATCTGTTAGAACTTCATTTTGCCACACTTACAGACAGAGTGAGTGCTATACTGGTGTCTAACAGCTTTTACATTTGTTAATTCCACATAGGAGCATTTCATTTTGCCTTCTATCCATACCCCACAGCTGTACCTGATTTTGCCTCATAGGTTTGCCCTGTACCTCATGATAGTTTTGAATTTCTGGTAAATTACTGAGAATTACAGCCAGTCAATAATGCAAGACAAAGTTTCATACCCATTATTCAGAAAATGCATGTCAAAGCAAAACCTGTTGTTTTATTAGCTTTTTTTACTGACTTAGAGACATATTTAAAAATGGAACATATATGTTTTTACCCCTTGAAATATATTTCTTTTGACATATATATCTATATATACATATTTATTAGAGCATCTTGAGTGTTCATGGAGAGTTTTTATATGTTTTTTATATTTACTTTGTCATTTTATACATCTCAGCATGTTTATATGTGCATATATTTTTAAGCTTAGATTAACTCATGAATATGTAAACAAGAAGCAGCTTTTGATAGGCCAATAGGAGATGTTTTAACTGTATAAATGTAGCCTATGTACTTGAAGGTCTTTGTTACATGATCTGATGAAGCTCAAATGAATGAGTGAAAGTGCTTATCTGACCTGCAGTGGAATTAAAGTTGGATTTTAACCTGAGGATTTTGCCTTTCATTTGGATTTTAACCTGAGGATTTTGCTTTTCATTTATACTTGTGACTCTGCATCAGCCTAGTTGCTCCTTTTGGTTTCTTCAATATTTAAAAATGTGCCTGATTTGGCCCTTTGTCCTCCCATTATTTTGGATTTGGCCAGAATACCAGTTACAAGAAAGTGAAGTGGTTTACCAACTTTGATAGTTGCTAAAAACATTTAGAACTGTTGAACAGACAGCAGCATACCTCTCAACTTCTTTGATTAAAAAATCTGGACAAATCCAAAAATAACAGACAAAAAAGACAACTTGTCAATGACAGCTATCATATAATGTGATTCTGTGTCTCTAGCTCTCCATATTGTAATTACTGTACTGTACTATGGCTTTGTATATAAATAAAGAAACAGGAAAATGTAGATTTCTGTTGTACTACACATGGTTGTTTTTTGTTGTTGTTGTTTGTCTTTTCCCAGTTAGGGGTCACCACAGTGGAACTCTGGTCCACTAATGATTGGCAGTTGTTTTTTATGGTGTCGAGTTGCCAGCCCAACGCCCAATCTTCAACAAAGGCACACCCATTCAATGCATGTCTTTCGAACACCCACTCAACCGTGGGGAGGACATGCAGACTCCACACAGAAGGCACTCCCAACCCAAGCCAAGAATTGAACAGTAGAATCTCTTGCTGTGCTACCGCTGCACCACCGCAGAAGTGTTGTACGACACATGGTCAAAGTAGTAAAATGCCAAATCCAAACATCGGTAAAAGAAGCAGAAGATTTTTTGTTTTTTGATATTTTTTTAGATGGTGTCATGGCATTATTATTCATAAGAAACATACATTAAATAATATTGAAGTGCACCCCCAAAAGCCTAGACTGCAATTATAACAATGTCTAAATGGGTTTATTTCCTACATATTTCATCGAAAACATAATTAAACACTGAATGATTTCCATTGTCTGAATTATGCTATGTTTTGTTTTAGCTTTGCATTTTTCTAATAATATTTGAATTTTATTTGTAGACCACTTGTTTTTGTATTCTAATAACATTCTCAAAAAGAGCTGTGTGAAATTCAGATTTTTTTTTAAATCCAAGGATTTTAAAGTATTGTATACATTTTTTTAATTTTTTGTTAACATAGGAGCTGTTCAATTTCAATGCACTGAAATAATATTGCCTTATGTTTGTGAGCTACAGTTTTGTATAAGATATAGTCCAGTACTTTGAGACTATTTAACATATTTAATGAACTATATGTAGCAGTCCAATGTTTCAAAAAAATTTCAGAGTTCCCCAAAATTCAAAATATTATTCTAATGAAACATTGCCATTCCACAGGACAGGCTACATTTTTCACATAACATTTCTAAAACAGCATAGATAACTACATTTCTATGCATATCAGTAGTCCATTAATGCAGAAATAAAACTTTGTGTGTGAATGTATGTAAATGTGCAATTAAATTATTTTAAAATTATGTAAAACTCACTTAAATGTATGTGCATTCTTAAGTACCTCTAAAGCTGCAGGCAATAAAGTACAACATCTGAAAGTCATTCAGCAGACAGTAAATTATTGCAGAGGTATAAACAATAATGTAACATAAATATGGAACATAAAGATCTTATCAAATTTTGTAAAACACTGCAATAATGAAATACGTGATGCATTAAAATAATAAAAACATATGTTACCCAATGCAGGAGATTGGAGGTAGAATTTCCTTGAAGTCTGTTTCAGGATAGATATATTTAAAGTGAACAGCAAATATTCCTCCTATTAGAATGTCTCCCGGTGCAGTAAATGCTTTGATGCTTGAACCTGTCAACTGACAAGCTGTCTTTACTGGTTTACAAACTGCTCCTTTAGCAAGGAGCATTATAAAAAGAGCTACAAACATTTTGTGCAAACTGTTATCTAATTTTGATAAATTGTTATATCACACAAGGCTATACCTATTTCCAAATGTGTCTAGTATTACCTAATGCAAAATAAATTGCAACTGTAGACTGTCACAGTAAAAAGCTAAATCTTCACATTTCCAAGTACATAGGATTCATATTCCAACAGCCTTTATAAAGTTCCACTAGGATGGCATAGCCATAATTGCTTTAATTGAAAATGCTAACATGCATTCGGTATCCTTCTGCTCTGTTATAATTGTGTTGATAACTATAATAGGAATGGTTCCCTTTAATGAAGCAGTCTGCAATAGCTGTTTTCTAAACATATGTACAACAGGAACAAAAAAACATATTTGTTTGTAGACTACCATGATATCCTCTCAAAAACATCATTTCATAGAGTAATTAAATTAATTCCCCAGTCAGAATAGTATACAATTGTATAACAAATATACATCATACAATATTTAACCAGAGTAGTAGTAGAATATTTTGTTCAGTACTGTTTTAATAAGAATAGTGGGCAAACCTAGTGTCTTCAAAAATAATATGATGCTAAGTCTTTGTTGTTTTATATTCAGAATTTCAATCAATTTAATTAAAATAAATCATCCAGGCTTCACAAATGAGAAGGAAACCAAAATATCTTTATATCAACTTATTATATAAGCATTATACATAAATAACAACTTTAATGGTAAATCTCAGTAAAAACACTGAAGCACAGTTAGAGAAAAATACATCCCCTGGATCATTAGGTCCAATTATTTTAATTCTGAGAAAAGTTGAGAAATATGGTTGCATTAATGCAGATATAAGAGCAAAACTATTAAGCATACTGGGGATGGAAATACTAATATCCAGAAACCTACTGACAAACACATCCACTATAATGATTTCCAATGTGTTCCAATATCATTTTGACTACCTTTTTGTTTTTATAGTATTGCCTTATTGTGTTATTAAGGTGTCCCAAATTGTTCTTACCCAAATGCAAAGCTGGTCAGTGTGGTTGTCATCAATTTCAGATGGAGACAAGACACATTTAGTCATCTGTGGTTTACAGAAGAAATATGATTTGTTATATTTTCAGACTCTTGCATTTATCAACCACGCTTTGACAATATGTACTGAAATATTGGCACATCTAACTCCTTTAAAAGTGTAAAGGGTTTACATGCATCCCTAAGAGCAGGACTTGTCAGTACTGGAAATTAATGAAGTAAATATGGCACGTACCATCACTGTATCTTTTTCTACTCAGCTGTATTATTTTATTCTTAAAATTATATTACTTCTGGCATGATCAGGAAATACATTTCCTTGGACTTTTGTGATGCTTTTGTCCTGATTTTTAGTCACATCATAGAGTTTTACGATCAAATTTAAAACATTTAAAGCATTTACACAGTTATACCAGCTTCTTCACATATCATAAATGCATGTACCAAAATACTTTTCATATTGTTCATTTCCTGTGTTTAATCCATTCTCTGTCATTTTTCATTTATTCTGTGTGTCATTCCTGCCTCATGATGTGCATCACACAAAACAATCTGTATCATAGGTTCATAGGTAGGTACTAGGCTATCGGCCCTGGGGCCTATATAAGCCTAGCCAAAAAGGTTCCCTGGCTTTCGCCACCCAAGAAAATTATTTTTCTGTGCCCTTGTCAAGCAGTGCCACAGAAGTGATCTCCGGGGTGAATTTTCTATTTCCCATCCAGTCATCAAGATTTTTCTTAAAGAGGGCCAATGAGGAGCTTTGCTTGACATGAATGGGTAGTTTCTTTCAGAGTATGGGAAGTCTCTGGGACAGGAATCTATCCCTCTAGCATGTTCTGTTTATTGTGGTGACAAGGTTTAGGTCCCTGGAACATGTGATTCAGAAAGACTGGGTTTTCTATAAGTGTAACATGTCCAACAGCTCTGGGTTTGACATAGCTTTGTATGTTAGGCAGAGATCGCCTCTGAGTATGTGACTGAGTAGAGCTGGAGTTTTTTGAGACGGTCTGTGTATGGCATGTGTTTGAGGCCAGGAATCCTCTTAGTGAGGTATTTCTGTGGCCTTTCCAATTGTTGTAGATGTCTTGTGAGATACATGCTAAACAGGGTATTGTACTTTATAATGGGTCTGATGAGGGATGAGTCAAGAGGAACAATGACTTCCTTTTTTCTAGAGCAGAACCCTTTTGTGATGAGGTCTGTCACGTAGAAGGATTTCCTGACTACTGTGGCAATGTGGTTATCAAAGGAGAGACTACTGTCCACCTGTGTCCCAAGGTCTCATCACACTTTCAGTGTTTAGTGAGCTACCGCCTATGTGGTAGTTCATGGGTACTGAGTTTTTCCCAAATTGATGACAATGTACTTCTTGGCATTGAGCTTGAGGCCATGACTTTGACACCAAGCATCTGTCTCTTTGAGGCCCTTTTGTAGAATGTCTACATCATTAGGTGATTCTATTATGGCTCCCAGTTTGCAGTCATCTGCGAACTTTGTTATCCAAAGACCTTCTGTGTTGGCCTGCACTCCAGAGAAGTAGATGGCAAACAGGAGAGGACCCAGGACCAAACCCTGTGGTACTCCACTCATCACTGGTCTGAAGTCGGACTTGGAGTCGGCTACTTTTACTGCGTGGGTTCTGTCAGTGAGCCAGTTGGCCGCCCATCTTGTGACATAGGGATTTATGCCCAGTTTAGTGAGTTTATCTATAATACCAGAGTGGGGAATGGTATCAAAAGCCTTGACGAGGTCAAGATAGGCTGTGTGCACTTTCTTGCCCTCATCTACGGCTCTAGTGACTGCTTCATAGAAGTCAATCAGGTTTAGTAGACATGATCTACATTTTACAAACCCAAACTGAATGGGATCCAGGGTTTGGAGGTTACCTATGTCTTTGTTTTTAAGCTCCAAGATAATATTTTCCATAGCCTTGCAGACCAGGCTTGTCATGCTAATGGGGCAGTAGTTTCCAGGGTCTGTGGTGGCAACGCCTTTGTGGAGTGGGATAACCATCACTGTGTGCCATTCAGTAAGCATATAGCCTGAGGTGAGGCTATAATTGAACATGGTACTTAGGTGGGGTGCCAGTTCATTGGTTTGGGTATAGTTTGTGTAGTACACAGCCTGGGATGTTGTCTGATCCTATAGATGCTGTGTTCTTGGCTTTGGAGAGTGCAGTCTTTACTTGTTCATCCATGATTACAGGGGCTTTGCATTCTTCCGGTATTAAGATGGGCCCTTTGGAGGGTGAGAAGAGGGTAAAGTTAGCACTGAACCTATCTGCCAGGATGTTGACAATATCGGTTGGTTCTGTATATTTAATGCCATTGTGCTGTAGCTCAGAGCAGATCTAAGTGTTGCCATTGAGATTCTTGACATAGCTGTAGAATACTTTGTGGTTGTCTTTGGAATCAGTGGCAATTTTATTTTCATAACTGGCTTTGGAGGATTGTATGAGGGATCTCAGCTTCTTGCTGAGGCTGACCAGGGAGTTCCTCCAATTTTGGTATTTTACTCTTTTTTGCAACAGCTTTTTCCTTCTGTTGTAGAGTTTGTTTATGGCAGGGGACAACCAGATTGGCTTCCTTTTTTTGGAGGATAGCATCCTAGGTTTTGTTGGGGGTGGCACGATCTATGCACTCATGTATGTGCTTATACAGTGCATTTGTGTAAGATTCAGCAGTCGTACCTCTGTTTTCTGTCTGCATGGGTGTCATGAAGTTTGGGTGTCATGAAGTTTGCCACTTCTGTCTTAAGAAGCATGAAGATGGCTTTGGAGTAGTTTTTGAGGGTGGTTTCTTTAATGGGGGGTGGAGGTGGAATATCAATATCTAGGGTGATTAGCTTGTGGTCAGATCTGACCAACTAGGAGTTGACCTCGGGTGTGGAAAACTGGTTACCCATATCAGTAATGACCAGGTCCAGGATATTGCTGCCCTTGGTGGGGGTGTGGACAAGCTGATCCAAGGCATTGGAATTTATGAATTCCAGAAAAGTTGAGCGAATGAGTTGGTACATGAGTAGTTTTCCCTGTTGATGGTGGGGTAGTTGAAATCACCCATATTTAAGGTATTGGAATGTACCTTAATATTTTCCAGTATCTTACAAAATGAAGAGTGGGAATCCTGGGGCATGGTGGGGGATCTTTAACAAGCAACAACCTGGATTGCAGTCTTGCCCAGTGTTAAATGCACTTGGATAATTTCGCATGCATTATGTTGAGCAACTAACCTGGAGTTGTGGATATCCTTAATGAATATGGACACGCCTCCCCCTTTACTGTTTTGGACTAGGTTAGGTGGCAAAAGGTTGGGTATAAATTATAGCCTGGCAATGCTGGGGTGCTCTCTGGAGTCTTGAACCAGGTCTCCGTCACTGCACAGATGTCAATGTTCTCCATTTTAAGGAGTGCCTCAAGTGAGTGCATTTTGAGGTTTAGACTTCTAGCATTGAGTAGCATTGCCTCAGAGTTTGCTTGCTTGTACCTGTTACAGTGGTGAATTTAGCATTTGAACCTTGCCTAAAAAAGGCACTATAGGGGTGACAAGAGTCTTAGCCAGTATCCTCGGGGTGACAGGTACAGGCCGTCTCTGGCAAAGCATCATGGTCTGTCGACCATGTCGCCCCAGGCAGACAAATAGTGGATCCCCTTAGAATGACACCAGAAGCTAAGCCAATTGTTGAAGTCAATCATTTTGTCCTTGTACTGTGGTATCATTCTGTGCGATGGCAGGATGCTACTCAGGGCTAGGGTCATACCTGCTTGGGCTAGAAGATCCGAGAGCTCCTCCATGTCTCTTTTCATGTAGTCTAGGGAGGTATGTCTCAGGTCATTCACACCAACATGGACAATGACAGAGTCATATCTGTACCTGTTGTGGAGTGACCTGAGTGCATGTGTTATGTAGCAGATCCTGGCACCCAACAGGCAGCTGACAGTAACTTTCGCCTTGTTTAGCCTTGTGAGTGGGACATCAGTGTGCCTGACTATAGAGTCATCTATGACTAGTGTGTTGAGTGCGCTGTTTTGCCTTATGGGATGAGATTGAGTGAGTGCACACTGATTTTGTGGGCTATGTGTTATTTGGGTAGTGTTGGGGGGTGGTGGTTGTCTGCATTTCAGCTTGGGAATTCTCTGTTGCTTGGGCAGATTTTTATTGAGACCCTTCGTGAATGTGGGTGTGTGCTTTGTGTTTCTGTGTATGAACTTTGGTAGTGTGGGTTTTGATGGACTATGTGTTGAGTGTGGTGTGGTGCAGGTGTTAACCTTCTCCTCTTGACTGTCTAGTCCAGTCTTGGCTGGAGAGAGCTTGGCTTCCAGTTTGGCTATATAAGTGCATCTCTCACAGGTTGTAGTGTTGGGTGGTAGGAGGAGAGGGTTGTCGGTGTACATGAGGCAATTGCTACATTGCCCCAAGATCCCCAGGTTCATCAGGTGGACAGGAGAAAACACCGGGAGCTGACCCATGGAGATGCATGGATAGGTGCTTATTACTTTAAATACTAAGAACTGTTTTCCTCTTGACAAGTGAGGAAAGCCGAGTCCTGTTGTAATTTGTAGTTTATTTATTGCTTACACCAAGTTCTGAGCAAGTGCTGAGCACAAGGAAACAGTTTTGAGAGCTGAAACTAAAAAAAGTGACTAGTTCTAGCTAAAACTAGCTAGTTTTAGCACCAGTCCCAAGAAGAGAAGCAGGCCACGGTCTGTTTGGTGATCTACAGTCTTGTCCCAGATGATGAAATGGTCTGCAGGCTTGTAGCCTTTTTCTGGTAGATGCCTCGAATAGCAGCCAGACCAATCAGGTATGCTATGCATAGCACACTCACTCTCCAACCAGTAAGAGTAAGGAATCAATGCACTCTGCTCCTACTCTCACGAGGATCAGAATATAAGCACAGATTCTAAGCTGTCACCTATAAAGCAGTTGTTAAGGTTTTTGGTGATCAGATGTCTCCAGGAAATAATGTAACTGCACTCCTTCTCTCACTGGGAGAAAACAGAAGCACTAATCCCAAGATGACTACTGAGAGGCAGAGTGTGGGCTCTACAATAACTGGTGGTCTTGCAATAGATGCTTAAAGGTAAGATGAAAAAAATATTTATCCTAAACACTGCAGTGTGCACTAGGGGAGTTAGATATGAAAGTAAGTAACTTAACTTGTACCTGTCTAAAAGTTAAGTTATAGTGGAGAGTCACTATTTTTAAAACAGAAAGATAGATTGAAAGGGAGTGGTCACTTTTGTATTCTGGTACTATGGAATACAGTAGGATGGCCAATAAATTTAAATAGTTGAAGGGAAGTGATTTCACAAAATGATAATTTTGTGCTTACTCACTCCAGCCAGTAAAAGCAGAGAGGAAATGATATATATCGTCAAATTAACATAAGGCAATTAGAAAGACAGTGGTGTTTAAGAACACAACAGTGACTGGGTGGGAGGGTGGAAAAATTCTATCTGACTCACAAGAGATAGAGCTGTGGTCTCTTTTCAAGTTTTAGTATGCAGTTAAAAGCAGAAGTAAAATACAGTGTAAAGAAAACAAATGACAGTATACAAAATAGAAAAAGGCAATAAAGTAATAAAATCACAACAAATAAAAAGCAAATAAACCTTTCCCTCACAGCAAACTGTAGCAGAATCTGGGTGAGCCTTTCTAGTAAAGCTCTGATTTTTTTTATTTTACCCCTTAAATAGAAGGTATAGTTCCTAGCTCCACCCCCTCAGTTCACCGATGATTAACCTTAGCTGACCTGTTGTAACTTATGTGTGACTCCTTAATTGACCTCTTCTAATTTCTGTCTGACTCACAAGAGACATAGCTGTGGTCTCTTTTCAAGTTTTAGTATGCAGTCTGTTTTCTTTTAATAAATGTATTTCCATTGTTTTTCATTAATCCCTATACTATCCTGCATTCCTTTATCACTTTTTAAGTGTCTAGACAGCATTCATTTATTTCTTGCCTTTCCCATATTTTTGATTTATTTTTGTCTTTCAGTTTTTAGTGACATAACATCTGACCCAATCTGTCAAAACCATCACTACTGGCTAATCTTCCTTCTTGTAATCCCTTCTACACAACCCTAAAGAGACATCACTCATCACTCCTCTCTGTTCGCAGTACAACGTGATCATATCTGATTTCTTCTCACTGCACCTTCAGTAACTAATATCATTACTCTTATTTTCTTTCCATTGTGCCCTTAGCATATAAAGCCAAGTATATCATGCCTTCATTTGCTGGTCACATATACTAAGTAGTCCTTTATCGTTTTCTTGCACATCTTCAGGGTTATCTTTATCTCGTCTATATTCCACTTCCATCTTCCATCTATCCCTCAGATGATCTCTTGCTTTTGTTACCTTTCTTCGGCTTAGGTCATTTATGTTAATCTGGTTCTTCCTAGTACAGCTCCATTCAATTTTTTCTTATGGCTGCTCTCTCCTTTGGTACAGCTATTACCTCTTCCCACCTTCTGCCTCACCACTTTATTACCATTAGTCATTACTCCTTTGTACTCCTATCAGTCTGTTTCCTCCATGAAAATATTCTGCCTCTTGTCCCTCAGAACTCTCACTTTACCTTTTCTGGTTCCTTCTAGCCTCTTTACCTGCCTTTCCATTATTATATCATTTTGCCCTCCAATTATCCACTTTCTTGCATAAGATAATCTCTTCTACCCTCATGAAGAAGTTCAGAACCATTTCCAGGTATTCTTTATTTCTACTATTCCATCCATGATTAGACAAGTTGTGTGCATTTCACTGCTTGCATTTTACACACACACACACACACACACACACACACACACACACACACACACACACACACATATATATATATATATATATATATATATATATATATATATATATATATATATATGCATCATCTTTCTGTAGTTTCCCTGTCCTGGTAACCCATTCTTTTCTACTCCTTCTACTTTTTTCTTTACCTGAACCTGTGGTTCATGTTAAAGGTTAGAAAACACCCTCCAATTACTTGAAACTAGTGATCTGCTTATCCTGTCTTCACTCCCATATGTTTTCACTACAGTCCTATTGCATTTGTGTTAGTCTTTGTGGAATGCATCTACTGCTGCATACTATTGTGTATAAGAAAATATTACTAATAAAACTTATTTTGCCTATCAGGATACTCACTTTCCTGCTTCACTAAACTGGAATCTTCTATATCTTCTAGCTTTATATAACTTATAACCCTTACAAAGTCTCAGTTCTTTTAAACTCCTTCTCCTTTTCTCTGCTGAGTTTCTTTCTATCCGCTTCTTACTTGCCACATCTCTCATCAAATCAGCCTAATCTTTTGCCTGTTGCATTAAGTCCTGATTTTTTTAATTATTCAGTTATTATTGCTTCATTGAGCAGGTTGGTCTCACTATGCTAGTAGCATCTTTTCATGGGATACCCCAGGTGGTATTATACTAAATAGGGGATATATGACCAGGCTATGGGCACAGTGGACATTCCAGTACTCTTTTCCTGTTTGTGAGCCAGAAAGTAGTCACAGGAAGGGATAAGAGGGAAGAAGAGGAGGATGATGAGGAATGTTGAAAGTTGCAGCAGATCAAAGAACATCCTGTGGAATAAAATGTTGGAAGCTGCATTTAGAGATGGAGATGGAGTCAACATATTTGCTTATTATCACGGTAGTTCCTGAGGGGAAAGAGTAAAGACTTCTTGGTCTCCTCATATTCTGTATAGTTCCATTAAAAACATTTATAAAATGCCTTTAAGCAAGACTCAGCAAAGCCACAGGCTTCAGTATGAAATGCCCTAAATCTCTTTTGGCTTTGACTTTATAAATGCATATTTATCTTCATTTTGTCACATTTTTTTTCCTAATAACCTATTTCACAGTTTCACTTCCCTTAGTATCTTATTTACTATTCCCACACTTTGTCAGTACTTTCTGTGTCATTCATATCATTTTTATACATTGTGGCTATCCCTCATTTCCCTCCATGACATCAACCACTTCTATCCCAAAATATTTCTTTATTTCTGTTTTGTTACTTCCTCAGGTTTCATAATTATCTTCCTTATTAGTATTATAACCACCTCTTCCATTCTCATCATGTTCACAACTGCATCTTTTTATGGGACTGAATATTCTCCACATTTTACAGTGATACTTTTACTTACCCAGCCTTCCACAAATTGCCCCTCTATAACTTCTTGCTCACACCCCTAATGAAACTTCTACCTTCCAGTTCCTCCCTGAGTTGAGTATGATTTTGTATTTAGATGGTTATAAAACCCATTTCCACTAATACAAGTTAAAGTTGTTATAATATTGCTTGCCTGGCTCGTCATCAGAATCAGTTGTCTCTCTTTAATCTTCCCCAAATCCTTTACAATCTGCAGTCAGATTGAGTCCATTCTGAAACATTGCTAGCATATTTCCTTGCTACATTCCCATGTCTCACTATCCTTTCTTTTCTTTCCATTCTTTCCTTTTTTCATACATTTTCCCATTTACTTTGCAATAACACCATCTGCTATACTTTCAGTAACTTCTTTCCATTTTAAATTGTCTTTATTCCCTTCCATTTTGTACTGTTTGTATTCTTTCCCCTGTACTGGCTCTTGTGTACCTCATGTCCTTCCTATATTATTGGAACTCTTGTAACTCTTGCTGCCTTCCTTTCTACCCTCCTTTGTAGGCATTCACAATAACTTCCTCTTCTCTTAAGCCTTGCCTATTTCATTGCTCTATTTACATACATGCATTTGTTTGTCATGCTCTCCTTCCCCATAAAGAGGAGTGTTTTTCTTCTCTTCTGCCCTTCTTTCTCTTTAAAATACCATCTTACTACCCTCAGAATTGATTCATCTACTGTTCCTCCCTAATACTACTATAGTTATTTCTATAATTGCTTCTATGTCTTTAAGTTAGTTCTTGGTGACATCTCTGTCTCACCTTCAGCTGTATATATATATATATATATATATATATATATATATATATATATATATATATATATATATATATATATATATATATATATATATATATATATATATATATATATATATATATATATATATATGTGTATATGTAGATATAGATATAGATATAGATATCCATATAGATATTATGGTTGTGCTCTGCTTACAATCCTACATCTGAAAAATCATATTTTTTATCTTTAGTGCATCTCAAAATTGAGAAACATAATGTTATGATATTGTTAGGGTTCGGGTTTTGCAGTTCGACATTCCGGCATTTGATAATGAGCCATTTCAATGATCTGATATAGACCCATGTTATTTTGCAATCTATAGCTTAGTTAGCATTACCACTCTGAGCAAAGGGCACATTAAATGACAAAAGCAGCAACAGTGGGTTCAGGTACAAAAGCCAACTCACAGTTTATCCAGGACATTATTCAATAAAACACACAAAAGGTGTAGTCACATAAAAACACACTAAAATGTACAGCAAATAACACACCAATCCCCAAAATCATGCCCTTGTCAAAATAGTATAGGTAAAATGCTAGTATGTTTTTTAGCATGACATGTGGTTGAAGTGTACTGTGACTGTTGAATATTTATGAATTTTACGAATATTCATTATATGGTTTTATTCTATTTGTTCAATGTTAATTGGGGGTGGATCTGTTTGTTTAAACTGAGCTCAGTAACAGTTTTCTAATTTCCTTGAAAAAGTCTCTGATTCACCAGAGACAAAAGCACTTGGAATACTGTTTATACCTTTTGGATTTTTATGTGACTATACCTTTTGTGTATTTTATTGAATAAATTCCTGGATTAACTGTGAGTTGACTTTTATACCTGATTTCACTGCTGTCATTTTTGCTATTTGGAGTTTGTGTTGCCTGCATGTTAACAAAATTAAATTCAAAGGGATAAGTGAGTCTGCAGGTATTATCTTAAGAGTTCCTTTTTTCATTGTGTTCTCCACCAGGTTATGCTTTCAAATCATTTTGCATTGACTATTCCTGTCACTCTTCAAGCAAGGCATTATATTTTTTATTCCCCATGTTTAGGAGTTCCCTACTGTTTGTGTATCCCTTCTCAGACCATGAGTGGAAGTAGAACTCACACGTTACCCCTTATTGCTTCCCTACATACACACTCTGCATTGTCTCCCAACAAATAATGCAGAGTTATTACAACTATAAATTTATAATTCTCTTCTCCTCCAGCATGTCAGCTGACATCTACATTTCTTCCCAGCTCCTCTTGAATATGATACTCCATTTTAACAGCTAGAATTCACCCAGCTCCTTGTTTCTATCTTTGTATCTCCTAATCCCCCCATAGCCTCCTGTCATCTACTTCAACCCATATTTTGCTTGACCATTACCCGTATAACTCTACTTTCTCTCCAGTATGTCCTATTCCCTGTGTAATCACTATCCTTTTAAGCTAAGTAAAGGCACTCCCTTTAGATGCTCTGCTTACTCTTCCTCTGTGCTCTCAACATCTGGCCTTTTCAGCCTCCTTCCTATACACCCTTACCTCTGTTTATTTAGCTCATCTTTATTTTTTTTCAACAACATCCCATTTTCCCATTTTTCAACATTGGATGTAGGCTTTATGTCAGCTGTCACCACATCTCTTGATGTAGTACCCAAATGCTTGACTGCAATGGGATTTTTATTACATAATCTATCAATTTCTTTGTGATGCCTTTGTTTCCTCCTGCCTTCCTCCTATCTCTCCAAAGTCTTCTTCATCAAATCATCTTCTACTTTCATGCATATATGACCAAGCCACCATAATCTGTTCTTGTTGACCTTCTCTGCAGTCGAGGCCACTTTGCCTTCTGCTCGTCTGTCCCACAGTGTGCATCCTGCTGCCCATCTCAGATAATTCATTTCCATCACCTTAAGCTTCCTTAACTGATCTGCCTTCACTGCCCAGGTTTCTGTGTGATACAGAAGCACTTTTCATACCACTGCTTTGTACATGCTACTTTTCAGTTTCTTTAGCATTCTTCTGTCATACACTATCCATGACACTCTGTGCTAGTTGGCTGGAGCATCTGTGATTCTAGCACTGACCTCCTCATTCAGACTTCTCATCTCCTCAACCACTTCTCCCAGATTTATTTATTTATTTATTTATTTATTTATTTATTTATTTATTTATTTATGTTATTGACATTTTTTTACTGGAAAATTCTGACTGGGTAGTAAATAGCAATTTTCAGTGGAGGCCTGGGAAGAAAAGCTCCAGAGAGTTAAATAACATCAAATAAAACACTATTATAAATGTATTTAAAACGTGTATGTACATATAGTTTGATAAATACATAGGATACAATAAAGTAGGATGAAACACCTGTGATGTAAAATTAAAAAGAAATAAAAAATGACAATTAAATATGACAATCAGATTCCACAAAAGAATTAGAAGTGTAGTCTACTATGCCAGGAAATAAAAGTAAAAAGATACAAGTCTGCCCTAAGACTGCATAGAGGGCAGGTGTTGAAAGGTATAGGTAGCATGATGAGAGGTTAGGTTAGTAAGAACGGAAAGCATTGGTTAATATAAATCATACAGGTAAGGTGTGTGGGCATAGGCATAAGTTAGTGAGAAACTCATTGAGAGACAACCTAAATACACGGAGGCTAGATATAGTTCTGATTGAATTTTGGATAGAGTTGCATAGTTTGGATAAGCAGTGTGAGTATAAACATTGCCTTATACTTTCTTTGGTTTATAGATTTCAAGCAGATTTTTGTCTTGAGAGAGCAGAGTGCAATTTGGGAGAGAGAGAGATGAAGTACTGAAGAGATAGAAGGCAGGTAGAGGGGTTATATAATATTTTATGGGTTAGAAGAAGTTGCATATGGACTACTTGATGTGGGAGTTCTAACCAGTTGAGCGCACATAATGCAGAGCAATGATGAAATTTATGTGGCAGGTTTGTTGCAAGTCTAGCTATTTTATCATAGCAATTCTCCAGTTGTGATTTAAGTGAGATCTGGATGTCAGTCAAATAGATAAGCCATACAAAATGAAGGACAAAAGATAAGTGTTAGCTAGGGTGATTCTACTAGAAAGAGTAAGGAATGGTTTTGCTCTATACATACACTACACCTAGCTTTTGATGAGTTAGGTGTATACAGTTATGTATGTGAAGATCAAACTGTAAGTTGTCATCTATGGTGACTTTAAGCAATTTGGTATGGGTAATTACTTCTATAGCTGTATTGTTTTATACTTTAGTGTGGAAGTTACTTTTAACATTGGCATGGAACTTAGGAAAAATAGTTGTAACTTAGTCTTTTTGGGATTAAGTTTTTGATGTAGCCACAGTTCGACTGAGTTGAAGACATCTTGTGTCATGGATTGCAGTTGCAGTAGGTGGTCAGATGAGCAGATGACAGTTGAGTCATCTGCATACTGAATAAGGTAAGCTTGCAGAGAGGAGGTGTATAGGCTAGTGATAAAAATGTTAAAGAGGAGGGGAACAAGAATAGAGCCTTAAAGAAAAAGAAGAGAAAGAGGAGAGTCATTTGACAGATTGATATCTTTCAGATGGATAGTTAGACAACCATAGAAGAGTTGGTTTGGAAAGCCACACAGAGGACATTTGAGTGAGAAGTTTCTCATATGGTACTGTGTCAAAGGCTTTTGAGATATCTAAAGAGAGAGAAACTTTCCTTGGTCTCTACCCTTATTAATGGTGTCAGAAAAATTGAGGAGAGCTGTATTGGTGCTATGGCCTGGTTGGAAACCATGTTGTGTTGGGGTTAAGAGATCATTTTGCAAGATGTACTGAAGGAGTTCCTTATGAATACACTTTTCCAGGATCTTAGAAAAGGGAGACAATATAACAATTGGCCTAAAGTTAGAGATTTCAGAGGAGTTACCTCCTTTATGGAGAGAAATAATGAAGATTTTTTTTTACACACACGGGGACATGGAAGTCTTCAAAAGATCTATCAATGAGACTTGAGACTGGGTATGCTACAGAGTCTGCAGTGAGCTTAAGGTACTCAGCAGGGAGATCATAAGCAGAAGGAGAAGAAGGTTTAAGTTTCTTTAGTAACTGTTTAACATATGATGTGAAGTCAAGTTAGAGATTGAAGGCATGGATGTCAGGACTAGTAAAGTTTTGAGTACATTAAATGATTGGGCAGAGCTGAAGGTAAGAGTGATTATTATGTCCATGGAGAAAGTATTAAATCTGGTAGTTGTTTCTGAGAGGGATAAGTCTGGATAGAGGTTTGGTGAAGAAGGAGAACAAGGGTGAAAGATTTTCTTAATTGAGCTCCAGGGTTTCTTTAGATTATTTATATAATTATCTTGTGAATCAGAGTAATAAATTTCATTTATTTAAGTGATCTGCTTCTCGGTTAGGTTGTGCAACTCCTTCTATAGATGTAGGGTCTGAGGGATTTATTCTTTGTGCCATTGTTTCCATGCTTTGCCATGGTTTTGCATGTGAGAATTCTTGTAGAATGAGACAACCAGGGGAGTGTTTTTACTTGTTTATTTCTAGTAGGGGCAATGGTATTTAAAGTATTAATATATTGCTGAATTTGTTGATCTAGGGGTAGGGCTTTGAGTGGAGATCATTTGACAAACTTTAATAAATTAAGTGTATCAGAATGGAAGTTAGAAAGATTGTTTGGTAGTTCTGTGATTTTTAGTTGGAGGATAATTTCTCTGTTGGTGAATAAAGGACAGTGGTAACTAAGGGATTCAGGTGCTTCTCCTGAGGCAGAATACTTGCTGGAGTCAAAGACAAGTACCTAGTCAAGTATAGAATTTATTATATGCTTTGTTGAATCAACTGTTTGAACCTGTACACATTAAGACTAGTAGTTGGGGTGTTAGATATTACAAGTAACCAATCAATGATAATGTTGTCTAAGATAATGGTTTCAGTAGTAATATTTACAGTTATCCAGCAATGAATTTCTTCTAATAAGCTAATATTATTATCTGGTGATATGTAGAAGACAACTATACAACATTTTTTATGGGCCAGATTCACGAAGGCTTGCACGGAGTCTAAGAGTAGAGTAAGACTCCATGCAGCCAACATGTCCGCCGAGCGATCCAGGAACAGCCGGTAGGGGCGTGCAAGAGAGCTCCTAAAACGACTCTTACACGGACAGGGCTAGGATATTCAAATTACCTCAATTGCTGGCAAAAGCTATGTAAATGAGGTAAATTTGCGATCCAGGAAACTTAAACCTGTCCGAGTAAGATCAGTGTTATTTGCAGAAATGTACTCCATTGACAACTGAGTACCGTTCTGCAAATAGCAAAACGGAGCCATGACAGCTCCAAAAAAAAGGATGCATCCAGTTGAGGAAGCATCCAATGGCCAAAAATACAGCCATTGGCAATGTTCACCAATGCAAAATAAAAATAAAATATATATTTTTTATCCCGATCTCCGAAGTTTAAGTGTAGCACAGCGCCACGCAAATGTGCTGTGCTCTAAAAACCAGAAAACCAATAATTAAAATCCACAAATATGGATTTTATTGTAATTCCTAATTTACAATGCAAGGGAATGGCATGCTGAAGAAAACATGGCTACTGAGTAGAGATTGCTAAGGGGGGAAGCTCAGTCTAATTGATTTAACCAAGCATTAGTAGGCAATCCTATGCAAATGAGGGTAAGGAAAGTGAATCCCAAGTTTACATAGCAAATGAGCACAGTCAGTGGAGTGTAGGAGTAGGATAAATGGAGTATCAGAGTAGAAGATATGTGACATCACGAGGGGGGTATGTAGGAAAGAAGTGAAGCTCATTGGAGCAGAGTGGGATGTGTTTGCTGTCAGTTACTCATCACTGGAAGAGGTGTGTCAACAGGTACCCTAGCTAAAGGCAAGAAATTGAAGGTGTATGCAGTGGATAACACTAAAGTTTCTTGTTGAAGTGCTTGCAACGTGTTTGCATGTGGGGGCGTGCCTGTATATCCTAGTAAGACTGTGTGCGTGCGTTTAAGCCGGAGTAAGCATGTCTAAGGTTGTTGAAATGTGTTTAAGCATGTATGCGCCTGTGTGCACGCGTTTTAGCAAGAATAAGCAAGTTTTAGTCCGTGTAAGCATGTGTGCACGCGTGTGAGCTGGTGTGAGCTTGTTTGCACTTGTGTGCACGGCGCTGCCCCCCTGAGGAAACAGAAAGGGAAAAGGAAGCACAACAAATAGTAGGAAGTTAACCAGGGAGAACTAGCAGAGCTAGCAGGTGAAAACAATCAGAATCAGGCAATTACACAGGCAGTACACTAGCCCAGCCCAGCCCAGCACTTAAAACTATGCAAACAACTTTCCACCATGTTTTCCTCAGAGACACTGCAACACTGCAGTAAAGTAGGAGAAGTGAAAACTTAAAAAGCTTTACTGAGACAAAAAATGTTAGGGGCTGCCATTGCTGTTATAAGGTGACATAAGCAACATGCTGACGGCGGTGACAATGTGAATGCTGCTGGACAACCCACAGTGAGGATACGGAAAAGAGTGTACAGGCCCAGGGTAACCTATCAGGGGCTACATGAGCTGGAGATAGTGGAGCGCTATAGAGTGGACAGAGACCTCATGCAGCAAATTGTTGAGCTGTGCAGGCCATGCCTCACATACAGAACCAACAGAGGGGAACCCATCCCAGTGGAAACCAAGGTATGTGTTGGCCTAAGAATATTAGCAACAGGTACCTTCCAGAGACCAACTGGTGATACGATGGGGATATCACAGGCATCAGCATCCAGGGTACTTCACCAGTTCCTGGATGCCATGTCAGCACATGTCGGTGATCATGTATATTTCCCCAATTCCCGTGAGGTATTGGCCAGCAATATGCGTCTCATCCAGCAAATAGCGGAATACCCTGAGGTAGTGGGTGCAATAGACTGCACGCACATACGTATCAAAGCACCAGTCAGTGAGCGGGATAGGGTCTACTTTAACCACAAGGGCTTCCCCTCCATCAACTGCCAGGTTGTGTGTGATGCCCAGGGCATAATACTGAATGTGTGTGCTGGCTGCCCTGGAAGATACCATGATTCCCATATCTGGCATCTGACACAGCTGTACCAGACATTTGCCAATGGGGACATCCCTCATGGTCACCTAGTGGGGGATGCTGGCTATGCACTGGAGCCATGGCTGATGACACCCATCAGAAATGCACACACACCTGAACATGAACGCCATAATGAGGCACACGCACAAACATGAAATGTAATTGAGCATGTGTTTGGTCTGTTCAAGTCACGGTTCTGGTGCCTGGACACATCTGGTGTAGCCTTGCATTACTCACCAACTACATGTACCCAAATTGTCATGGTATGTGCTATGCTACATAATATGATCCTGTGGAAACAGCTGCAGCAGGAGCAGCATAGGCCCAGGCCAAACAGCCCCCCACCATTGCCAAGGCCATCACAGGCAGAGCGTGACTCAGAGGAGGAACAACCTGAGCCTGCCCCAGTAGACAGAAGGGGGCATGCCCAGTATGCTTTGGCCTTGGCAAAGAGGCAACACATAGCACATAGACTGGCTCAGTAGGAACCCTGGAAATGATACCTCTCTCTGACTCGCACATATAGTAAAAGGGATGCCTAACTTGACACTACCTGTTTCAAACATGTATAGGGAGTGTAGTATGTGCATCCAACATAGGCAGCCCTGCAGCACCACCTGAGGCATGATTGCCATGTGTTAAGCAATATAAAGCAGTGCTAAACAGCTTTTTACCACTATTTAGTATATGTAAACAAAATTGCACACACTAACTAGCACAACTTTGGTCAATGTTGAGCAACATTGGGCAACGTTCAGCAATGTTGGTTAAGGATGAGCAATGTTGGACAAGCTTGGTCAAAGTTGGGCATAGTTGAGCAAAAGCAGGTAAACATGCACATATTTGCTCTACTGGCCCTTAAGCAGTCTGGTCTGCTCAGTATGAAAATGTAAAGCAGTGACAGGCCTCAAACGCAGGATACTGCAAACTATAGTCATAGTACTGAACCACTAAACCATGACAGTATTTTGGTCAGCCTGTATGAAGAAATGTTGATAAGTCTATGCAAAGTATCTCATGGAAACCCTGCAAGCACAGCATAATCCCTGTCGAGTTATGACACAAAGGTGAGCCCTGCAGTAAAAATATAACCTGATTTTCAACACACATATAGTATAAATGTTAATATTGGTCATGTTCACACACATTAACAAATGTAGTGGACTTCAGACAGCAACATACTGAAAGGTCACACTGGGCATGCTTACACACTTGAATAAATGAGACAAATGTCAGGCAACAAAACACTGAAAGGCCAAACTGGGCATGCTCACACACTTAGGCCATGTCTGAGTACAGCAGTGGGCCACACATATCCGGCAGTTGCATGTGTTAACCCAGGAACCTCTCACTATTCACCAATCCGCCTTGTGCACACAGTTATATGACAACAGACACATATATAATATATTGGAACCCTGTCATAATCAAATATGTACTACAGATACTTAGGTTGTTCATAGAAAGTGGGAAAGCAAAGAAGATAAAAAACCTGCAATCAGTATCATCAATAAACAATGTGCACTCCAAACATTATCATAGGTTCATAGGTTGATACTAGGCTATCTGCCCTAGGGCATTTATAAGCCTAGCCAGAGTGTGTTTGGCTTTCGCAACTCTGTTAGATTAGTAGACTGTGCCTGTGAATAGTAGGTCACACAAGATAGCCCTTTTATGGTTAGTTTATTGTGCCTCTGTCTAGCAGGGACCCAGAAGAGATCCCAGGGGTAAACATATGATCACCCATCCACTCGTCAAGATTTCTCCTGTAGAGGGTCAGTGAGGGCCTCTGCCTATGTGGGACTGGGATCTCATTCCAGAGTGAGGGGAGCCTCTGGGATATGAATCTGTCCCTCCAGCATGTCCTAGTAATATCTGTGCTGAGGTTTAAGTCCCTGGAGCATGTAGTTCTAAGGGATTCGGATATCCTGAGGTGGCACATGTCAATTAATTCTGGGTTGGACATGGCTTTAAACATCAGGCACAGATCGCATCCGAGTAGGCGGTAAGCAACTGAGTAGAGCTGGAGTTACTTTAGCCGAACTGTGCAGGGCATCCGTGTGAGTCCCTAGATCCACTTGGTGAGGTACTTTTGTGGCCATTACAGTTGCTGCAGGTGTTCGGTAAGGTACTTCCCAAATGGGGCATTGTATCCAATCATGGGCCTGATGAGTATAGGGGCACAATGACCTCTCTTGATCTAGATGTGAAACCTTTTGGGATAAGGTGGGCTATATAGAAGGTCTGTCTAACCACTTTGGCAACGTGATTGTCAAAGGCGAGATTATTATCTACTCGGGTCCCCAAATCCCTAATAACTTCTTCCGTACTTAATGGATTACCACCTATGTGGTAATGTGTGGGCACTTTGTTATTCCCAAAGGGGATGACTATGCATTTAATAGCATTTAGCTGTAGGCCATGCCTCTGGGACCAGTTATCCATCTCTGTGAGGCCCTTTTGGAGGATGCTTGTACCAGCTGGAGAGTCGATTATGGCACCCAGTTTGCAGTCATCTGCGAACTCAGTCAGCCATAGTCCTCCTGTGTTAGCCTGTATGTCAGAAAAATATACACTGAACAAGAGAGGTCCCAGGACTGAGCCTTGTGGGACGTCACTTGTAACTGGTGTAGAGTCAGACATGGCACCTGCAATACTGACCATGTGGGTGCTATCCCTGATCCAGTTTGCAATCCATCTTGTGACATATGTGTTGATATCTAAGCTGGTGAGCTTATTTATGATGCCCGAGTGGGGTATTGTGTCGAAGGGTTTTGCGAGGTCAAGGTAGGCTGTGTGGACTACCTTCCCTACATCTATGGACCTGGTAACTGTTTAAAGAAGTCAACCAGGTTCAAGAGGCAAGATCTGCCCTCAACAAAGCTGAATTGGGTAGGCTCCAGTGTCTGTAGGTTCCTGAAGTCTTTGTGTATGAGTTCCATGATGATACGCTCACTAGCTTTCCAGACCAGGCTAGTTAGGCTTATAGGGCGATAGTGTCCGGGGTCTGTTGTGGCACCACCTTTGTGGAGCAGGACCACTGTTGCTGTACACCATTCCTTGGGTACATATCCTGTAGTAAGTCTGATATTGAACAGTGACTTAATGTGAGGGTTAAGTTCTTCATGAAGCTCGTGTAAGATGCAGGCCGGGTCACTGTCTGGTCCCATTGATGCTGTGTTGTCTGCTTTGGAGGGGGCAGCTGCCTTTGGAGGAGTGAGTCTTGTTTTTATTTGGGATAGCACAATCCATGCATTCCAGTAGGTGTCCATAGAATGCGTTTGTAAAGGATTCTGCGGTCTGAGCCATATTTACCACTGTCCCAGGGTCTTTGAAGGATACCACCTCGGTTTTGAGATGTGTGATGTTTGCTTTTGAGAAGTTCTTCACCGAGATTACCTAGGATGGGGGTGGGGATAGGATATGGATGTCTAGTTAGATAAATGTATGGTCTGACCTTACCAATGAGGGGTATACCTCTGGTGTGGAACATAGAGTCCCCATGTTAGTGATGATCAGGTCCAATATGTTTTCCCCTTTTGTGAGTGTGGTGACCAGTTGAGCCATAGCATTTGAGTTTGTAAATTCTAGCAACCATTGGGCGAGGGTGTTGGGGCTTGAGTAGTATTCCCAGTCAATGTTTGGGTAGTTGAAGTCACTCAATATAATGGTGTTTGGAAGGACCTTCATATTCTCCAGTGTTCTCAGGAAAGCTGAGTGGGGTTCCTGAGTTTGGGAGGGTGGTCTGTAGCAGGCTACAAACTGAAAGGCAGTTTTGCCCACTGTTAGTTGCACATGTATGGTCTCTGATGCTTCATGCAGTGCTACTAACCTGGAGGTGTGTTTATCTGTGATATATATGGATACTCCCCCTATTTTTGTTGGTCGGTCCGAGTTTTGTGGCCGAAAAGCATGGTATGAAATATAACCTGGTAGTGCTGGGATGCTTTCAGGAGCCTGAACCAGGTGTCTGTTACTGCACAGATATCGATATTCTCCACACTAAGGAGAGCCTTGAGTGCATGTATTTTGAGGTTTAGACTTCTGGCCTTGAGCAGCATTACCCTTAGTTTCTTTTACCTTGTATTGTCTATGGAGGTGGGCTTGTCTTTTGAGCCTTGCCTAAAAAGGGCACTATGGGGGTGGCAAGAGCCTTAACCAGTATTCAAAAGTCCAGGGGTGAGAGGTGCAAGCCGTCCCTAGCGAAGCAACATGGCATGTCGAGCATGTCATCCCAGGCTGACAGACACTGGATCCCCTTTGAATGACACCAATACGTTAGCCAACTGTTAAAATGTATCATTTTGTCTTTATACTGTGCCATCATTTTTGGTGAGGGTAAGATGCTACACAAGGTCAGAGTCATACCGGCCAGGGCTACATGATCAGAGAGCTCCTCTATGTATCTTGTCATGTAGTCTGGGGAGGAACATCTGAGGTCATTCACACCAGCATGGACAATGATGGAGCCATATTTGTACTTGCTTTGGAGTGACCTGAGTGCATGTGTTATGTGGTGGATCCTGGCACCCGACAGACATCTCAAAGTGACCTTCTCCTTGTTCAGCCTGGTGAGTGGGACGTCAGTGTGTCTGACAATAGAGTCACCTATTACAAGTGTATTAGGTGTGTTGTTTAGCCCTAAGGGCAGTGAGTGTGTGGCACACTGACTTTGTGAACTATGTGATATGTGGGTATTGTTGTGGGGTAGCAGTTGTTTGGGTGTCTGCTTTGGAGGTCTCTGCTGCTTAGACAGATTTTAATTAGAGCCTCTGAGTATGTTTTTGTGTGGTAATGTGTTTTGTTTGCTGTTGCTATAGGTCTATGTGAGACTGGATTTGTGGTGTGTGTGTGGTTACCTTCACCACCTGATAGACTGTGCCAGTCATGGGTTGAGAGAGCTCAGCCTCCTGTTTGTCTATATAGTTGCATCTCTCATATATATCTGAGTTTGTTGGGAGGAGGAGAGGGTTGTCTGTGTACATAAGGCAGTTGTAACATTGCCTCAAAATTCCCATATTCACCAGCTGGACTGGAGAGTACACATGAAACTGACCTTTGGACATGCCAGGATATTATGATGAAATACTCTGTTGACTGATCAAAAAGGATCAGTAGGGTGTTAAGTGTGTAAAAGAGTATAACAGGGGTTTAGTGCTCAGGTTTGTCGGTGTTTTGGAAAGATTATCTGCAAAGGAGTCCAGACAGAACCATGACACTTCCTTCAGCTATGTCATAAATAGCAATGTACACTCATATATGTCCTGCGTCAGGGCCAACTGTACATGACTGACAATGGCAACATCCTGTCAGACAGGCCCATGCATACATACCCACCTCCCACTGACAAAAGGCCCTCTCATCATACCAGGAGATATATATGTAGAATGGGTAAACAGCTCCTTCGAAAGCCGAAAACATGGCATAAATTGATTACATTGTTTCCCTATATGTGTCATAAGTGAACTACAGAACAAACAGACCCTGCACCTGAACTGTCTGTTGAGCCTCACCCTCTCTACAGGATCTGAAACTGTTGAATGGGTTACAGAAACATATGGCACACCCCACAAGTGTTGGTGCACAACAGACCATGGGAACTATAGTCCTATAAGCCTATGAAGTCTGATCTGCAAGGCCTTGGAGTCCATCATGATTAAAGCCATAAACAGAGCTACTGGAAGCCGACAAACACACAACCCTACCAACTTTGGTTTGTTCATGGGCAGATCATGGTTCCCAAACCTGCTAGACTGTTTGCAAGGCAGCCACCCAGGACATACATCACTGAAAGGAGCTACACACGTCCCACATAGACTTTGAATAGCCCTTTTTCAACATCCCAGACACATGTCGTATCCACAAAATCAACAATCTGTGCATAAATATGTATTGTCATATGATGGAATGGGAATCGGCCCACAGATAGATCACACAAGCCAAGAATTGTGGAGTCCTGTTCAAGCTGTTAACACCTGCTGTCCCACATGGTTCATTCCTGGGATTGCATAAAACAAAGTGCACACACATTACCATGTCCAGTCTGATGATGTCAGCATCCTACAAATATAGCAGAAGAAAATAAACCACCCAGCAAAGCATGTAGCTTATTGTGTTAATGCGTATCTCTCTAGTATCATAGCATAGATAGGCAGGGATTTGAATCCTGCAATTGCTGAGTGGGTGTTTGAGTGTGTGTGTGTGTGTGTGTGTGTGTGTGTGTGTGTGTGTGTGTGTGTGTGTGTGTGATTTCCTTTGAGAGGAGTGCCCTTTTTGGAGACTAGGAAAACACATTAAAAGAGGTAAATTCCTCTTTGGCAAGTCTGATGATGTCAGTATCCCACAAATACAGCAGTGGAAAGAAAAACTCCCAGTAAAGCATAAAGCATTGTGTAAATGCGTATCTCTCTAGAATCATAACATAGTTAGGTAGGGGTTTGAATCATGCAATTGCTGAGTGTGTGTGTGCTTTCAGAAGGGTACCCTTTTTGGAGACTAGGAAAACACATTAAAAGAGGTAAATTCCTCTTTGGCAAGTCTGATGATGTCAGTATCCCACAAATACAGCAGTGGAAAAGAAAACTTCCAGTAAAGCATATAGTGCGTCATGTAAATGCGTACTTTTCTAGAATCATAACATAGTTAGGTAGAAGTTTGAATCCTGCAATTGCTGTGTGTGTGATTTCCTTTGAGAGGAGTGCCCTTTTTGGAGACTAGGAAAACACAATAGAAGAGGTAAATTCCTCTTTGGCAAGACTGATGATGTCAGTATCCCACAAATACAGCAGTGGAAAAAAAAAACTCCCTGGAAAGCATATAGCGTGTCGTGTTAATGTGTACCTTTTTTAGTATCATAACATAGTTAGGTAGGGGTTTGAATCCTGCAATTGCTGAGTGTGTGTGTGTGACACTGTTGGTCAATGTGTTGTGGGTTTTGCTTTTACCATTGTATGACATATCAGTAAAACAACAGTATGTGCATTGTACACTTCAGGTATATGTGTGGCAAATACATATATGTACGTGTGACCTCAATTAGTTCATAGGTGTGAAGCCTGCTTTCTACATGAATACATATGTTACCATTGACAGTTTGGGCTGCTGCTTCTCAGACCTTAGGTCACATATGTATGTTTGTGACAAGGCCAGCCACTGTAGTGATCTGTGGACTAGGTCATCTGTGTCACACACACCCATGACAGTTTCTATAGAATAGTGTGAGTGAGGGTTCATGCCTGGGGTATATTTCAGACATGTTCAAACACAACAAAGTCTGTCAATAATGGGCATTCATTATAGGTGTACAGCAACTTCGTGGATATGCATACAGACCCCTTATTGCTTATGTGATACACCGAGGGACATCAGAATACCTTTGGAAATGTGAATACCAAAGGACAGATGACATAACATGTGGCTGTATGTACACATCAGTACCCCTGCTACATGTTGTGGGCTACTACCTATGTGGTACTGTCAGGATACTATGTTTAGTAAATGTGGATGACTATGCTATAGTTGGCTTATAGCTTTACAGCATGGGTTGGTCAACAGGTATCTGTCTGTATGATACCCTTGTGGAGGATAAATGTCTCATCCAGAGAATGCATTGTAGGCCACTGTATGCATTACCAGATGTGGCTGGACATATCCCTAGTGTGTTTGCTTGTACCTAGGATGGCTACATGCCAAACATGAGTGGTTCCAGGAATGGGTGGCGGTCAATACCACTGGTTACTGGTATAGTATAGCACCAGAAATATTCAAATGATACTGTGTATCCTACATCTGTGTGTCAGTTGTCAAGACATCATCTAATGACTGGTTAAAGTCAGGCTGTTGAGGTTATGTATACTACCACAATGCAAACCAATGACCGATATTAACAGTATCATCCACAGCATAGTGTCAAACCATGTCATACACACGTGTACCCAAGTTGTAACATATGTGTAGTAAAATGCATATTGGCCACCAATAGGAAATATGAAGTGTTAACACTGTGTAATACAGGGCATGTCACCCTTCCCATGTGTCCACTATGCATGTACATGCAGACAGTGCACCTCCACCATGTTCACAAATGTACACCTGCAAATCTCTAATGCACACATCACAACGTACCGTCCACTCACCAACACATGCTGCCAGTACCACACACATCAGTCAAGTGACACATAGGTGGACAATACATTTTTGAAATTAACACTGGTGTAAAGAATACTACATTGATAATCATAGCTTTAATGCATCATGCCTGCTCAGATACCCACAAGGATATCATTACACTTTACTGTTGACAACATGCTAACATTGCTACACTGCTATTAGGTCACCCTGTGCATCAGCACCATGTTAGCCTGTTTCAGCATCAATGTCACAGATGACAGGAGGTGGCACAGTTTCATCATATGCACAGGGTGTGTTGTTGGTTTGCCAGAACCCAGCAATGACCCATCCAATCGACATGTATGTGTGTGTGTGTGTGTGTGTGTGTGTGTGTGTGTGTGTGTGTGTGTGTGTGTGTGTGCATGTGAGGGACAACAGTACAGCATGGGTCAATGTTGATGTAATGTGTGTGTGTATGTGTTAGCCCTAGGTGTTTGGTTTATGTGTGTGTGTCTGCATGCACACAGTTCCACCATGTGGCTGTCAAACATGGGAGGTTGTGGGGCAGCCACAGACTGTGCCTGCCAGGCTGTACCTTTCTGGCCATGGACACAGTACCTGTGCCTGGCAGGGGTGCCACAGACAGTATCGGGTACTAAGCCAGACTGGGTACTATCGTCAGAGGCAAAGGGATGTCGACTGGACCCATGTCCCTGCTGGAACTGGCCAGAGCCACGTGCACGTGGTCGTCTAGGACGGTCTATTGACAGCCCAGCCCCAACATTGCTGGGGCTGGTACTGCCACTACGGGAGCGGCTGGAAGTTGTGTGTCGTCCGCGATGACTGCCAGCTGATGATGTTGCTGGCGTATATCCATGTCGACGTCTCAGCCGTCCTGCACTGTCCTGGCACATGAACATTACATTGCGGAGGACATCTAGTGTCTTCCCCTAATGTCTATCAATGACCTCGGTGTAATTAGGGATGGTACCTGCAAGGTCATGGATACTGTCATTGATAGCGGTGTTATGGGCCCTCTGCACCCTTAGTCCCTGCCTGGTGTACCATTCCATACATGCCTATGCCTGCATTACAGCCCGGAACATACCTGAGGTTGTGAGACCTGTGGGGGCACGTCTGCCAGAGGCATTATGACCAGCAGTGCTCCCACGAGAACCCCTGGACATATGCCTATGTGGTACTATTCCATGTGTCTGGGTATGGCTGCTGTGAGGGGTTGCATGTGCCATAGATACCACACTACCCTGGCCAATGCCTACTGTATGCTGTCCCTCAGCTAAGGCCATTGGTGTTGAGGGATGTATTGGCAGTATGAATGTGTGCATAGATGGGGTGGAAAGCTGTGTACTGTCGATTGGTGGACCAATGACAGACCCTGTTAAACCTGCCTGTGCCACAACACATGTATCATCATGTCCACTATTTGTGGCAGTGACTTCAGGTTCCCTGTTGCACTCATCCAACAAAATTTCAGCACCTGTGAGAGGAAGACAGGAAACACACTTTACAATCTGTACAGGATGTTAGCACACATGAACACATGCACACATGAACACATGCACACATGCACACATGAACACATGAACACATGAACACATGAGCACATGCACACATGAACACGTGCACACATGAACACATGAACACATGAACACATGCACACATGCACACATGAACACATGAACACATGCACACATGCCCACATGCACACACGCACACATGCACACATGCACACATGCACACATGAACACATGCACAAATGAACACATGCAAACTACTCAGTCAAGTTGACACACACATACACACACACACACACACACACACACACACACACACACACACCAATAGCAATACAGAACATACTCATTAGTGGTTGATGGTGGAGTACAGTATCACAAGCCAAAGAGTCCTATCACATGTTTCAGCATGCAGGATGTGTGTTGCTCAACAGCATGCAGTGTGAGTGTAGAGAGTCCTTGTTGATAACAGTATACATGTCTTTGATGCATGTGTAATGTTCAATGATTGGCCTCACCCTGGAACACAATGTGTACATGGCACAACATTGCTGTGCAAGTATAAAATGCTTTCCAATGTCCTGTGCACCATCACTCATAGGTATACATACCATGGCCGGATGCACACAACTGTCAGGTGTATAGCAATGAATGCTATGTTTAGTACTGTGGTTACTGTAACTGGATGTAGTGTAGTACCATGAGCCATCATCAGGCAGCATCATGTGGTCACTCAAGGCCACTAATGTATGCCACACTGGCAACTATCTTGCTGTACCTGACCTGCACCACTTTGGCAACATTAACCATTTCACAGGCAGTTGTTACATGGGTATGTAAGGTGTTCAATAGGGAGCATTGCCTAACATGAATATGTTGTGTGTTGAAGCATGTCGCACAGCCCCATGATAGGCCACTACCCCTCAGGTATAGTATGTGCGCTGTGTTGATGACATTTGGGATACTGGAGTCTGACCTTACAGCAGGTGTCTACATATGCCTTGTGTATCATATTAACACTTACTGCGTATGACAAAGTGGTGTATGTTGTGTGCATGTGTATTGACTCTGCCTATACAATGTCCACTACAGTGTACCACAATTGGTTGGGATGCTGTGTGTATTGCATGTGTTTCAGGCAGCTACTCATGTTACCGGGATGTGCATAGTCCCACAGAGAACATGCAGAGCATGCATTATGTATAGGTGTTTTACATGTGTATATGGCCTACAACTCTCCTATGACATGCACATATTACATGCTATATTAAATGTAGAACACTCACCAGCATGGGTCTGCTGTCTTGCTATCACACCAGAGGGACCTACAAGGATATGAGACAGTTTGTCAGTGTCAACAACTATGGCATTGCTGCTGTGAGTTTGCAGTTTTACAGTAGTACAACAGGTGACAGTCACAGGCATACAAATTATGTACCAAATTATCAGTATTGCATGACACCAGGCTCCACATCTTCTAAATACACAGTACACATCTGATAAATGCATGTTCTAACAATCGAGCTAACAGTAGTCTACAGATATGCCATGTTACCTGCATGGTCTGAGTCAACGTGCTGGGTGACTCTGGCCTCCATGATGACACATGTCTGTTGTAGTGGTTGGCCAAGAGCCACCACACTGAGGAGCAGCTCTTCCACTCTGGTGAGGGGTGGATGTGTTGCTGCACCACCACCTGTGGCAAGCTGTTGTCTGTGGACATCGGAGGCATGCTGCCAGACATGTCTGATTAAATCACTGCAGTGATGGCGTACCTGCTCATAAGTCCGGTTATGCATGCCTACATCATTCACCTGACGGACAACATCCTGCCACAGTGCAGTGCGCCCATGCTGGTCCTGGCTGGTTCTGGAGAACAGCAGGTTGTGATGTTGTATTAGGGCATCAAGGATGACTTCCTCCTCTTCAGGGGAGTACGCAGGTTTTCAATTGTGAGACATGTCCCTGGAAGACAATAAAACAATAATTGTGAGCAAGTCATGTGGCACACTTAACATTCTAAAGTACAGACATCAATGAAATGCCATATATAGCAACCTAATGGCTGTCAGTAGATACGCACTTTTAATACCACATATCACTGCTCAGCCCACAACTACCTGGCAGTGCCTGGCACATACTATATACTAAACCATGTTCTGCACAGCAACAAAGTGAAACCAGTATGTCAGACTATACAACAGTACATGGCACACTGTATGTGACACAATGCACCACCTAGCCACAAGAGGTATATATCAAGCTAATGGATGGAGAATGATGTCATCCATTGCAATGAATGTAAAGTACAGTTACAGTATTACCAGTATACCACAGTAGTCATTGATGCCAAACCCCTGCCTAACATATGTGCACAGTTGTTGATATAGGTGGCATACTGCTGTAGTAGACTATACATGTTCCTAGATACACACGTATACCCTGTAACACAGATATGATTGAGGGCATGGTACAGGCATAATTGCACACATCAGACATACATACAACACACAAATGTATGCCAACCCAGATGAGCTTTACCTGTGTACCATACAGTACTGTGTGTCACTACTTAAAAAAACTTATTCCTGAGGTATGTAATCTGTGAGGACTACAGGGATGACACAAAACAGTGTTTCCAAGCAATGTGAACATACACCATACTGTTCTGTTTAGGCCTACAGCTTCAGGTAGTACTACAGTTCATATGGGAGTTGGATTCACCAGCAGTACCACTCACTAAGCATACATGTATTGCTTTAGCCTACAATGGGGCACCACAGTCGACAACAAGGGACTACGTCACACTGTATGCCATACTACTTTTTTCTACCTAGCAATAGCATACACATCTTTTCTGTGATCACAGCTAGGACACAAACTACCATGGCAGAAACAATGTCACACTAAGCTATCACACCTTTGCAGACCTTGCACACATTCACCAACACATTCACCATCACACTCAGTCAACCTCACATAGCAATTATTGCACTAAGTACATGTGTGTGTGCATTGTGTCATGGGTAGATAATACGCTATTGGCCATAGGGCCTACAGCAGCCTAGCCATACGCTATCTTGGCCTTTGACACACATGTAATTTAATTTCACTTGCCCCTGTCAACCAGAGCCAAAGAGGTGATTCCCGGGGTGTATTTCCTATCTCTCAAACTATCATCAGGAGTACTTATGACAACTGCTAATGAGGAGCTTTGTTTGCTATTGATAGGTGGTTTGTTCCAGAGTATAGCATGTCTCTGAGTTAGGACTCTATCCCTCCAGCATGTGCTGTTTAGTGTGCTGACAAGGTGTAGGGCCCTGGAGCATGTATCTGGGAGGGATTGTAATATGTTTACGTGGAGGATGTCCAAAAGCTATGGGTGTGACATAGCTCAGTATGATAGGCAGAGGTCACATCTGGGTAGGCGGTATGCAACACAGAGTAACTGTGGTTTTGTGAGTCGGTCTGCATAGGGCATCTGTTTGAGACCGGTATTACTCTTTGTGAGGTATGTCTGTGGCCTTTCCAGTTGCTGTAGTTGGCATTGTACTCTCTAATGGGTTTTAAGTTTGATACATAGAGGGGAACACTGACCTCTATTTCCCTAGATGATGCACCTTTTGTGATGATGTGTACCATGTAGACAGAGTACATGACCAGTGTGGCAATATGATTATCAAAGGGGAGGCTACTGTCCACTTGTGTCCCATGTTCCCTTATCACACCTTCGGTGTTAGGTAGACTACCACCTATGTGGTAGTTGATGGGTACAGTGTTCTGGCAAGCAGGGATGGCACTGCAGTGTCAACACTGAGCTTCATCCATACTTTGGTCGCCAGGCACCTGTCGCTGTATGTATGCCCCATGTCTCTCTCCCTCTATCTATATATATATATATATATATATATATATATATATATATATATATATATATATATATATATATATATATATATATATATATATATATATATATATATATATATATATATATATATATATATATATATATATATATATATATATATATATATATATATATATATATATATATATATATATATATATATATATATATATATATATATATATATATATATATATATATATATATATATATCTATATCACACACACACACACACACACACACATATATATATATATATATATATATATATATATATATATCAATATATACTCACACATACATACACACATACATATAAACATCCATTGCTGTACATATAGATGTACATATAGGCACATATGCAGTCCACTATTCATGGTGGGAATAGCACTTATGTGACAGTTGTGAGATATACAGTTATGTAATAATATTGCACAGTATTGTGCAGCCTGCATTGAAGGTGTCCTCAGCCCATTTAGCTTTAGCAGGCCTCACTGGCTACAACACTGCATAAATGACAGAGCATACCCACAGCGTTTAACCACCACATGTCATATACCAGCACTGCATGCTATTGTCTTTCCCACACACTACAACCTAAATAGACATATGCACATAACAAACTTCAACAATGTATATATGTACACCCTTCACAAACAGTTGCAGTATGTTCCTTACCCTATGCACATGTACAGATACATAGAGATACGTACTGCTGCCACATATGAATGATTCACAGTATGATGAGTACACTTCATAAACATCTACTACATACCAGAAAATACATATGTGTAACATACCTTTTGTTTGTATTGCTGTCTTCAGATTGTTTTTAAAGGTTATGTTTTTTTTCCTTTTGCTTTTCTCTGTCTGTTACTCCATATTTTTCTGTTTCTCTGTCTGTATGTCTGTGTCTCTGTCTCTATCTATCTATCTATCTATCTATCTATCTATCTATCTATCTATCTCTCTCTCTCTCTCTCTCACTTGCTCTCTCTCTCTTGCTGCAATGAGATTACTGTATGTGTAGACAGCAGTTACAGCCTGCTTTTCTAGGTATCTGCACATGTGCATGTGATGGCCTCTGCACCAGTTGGTGCCCACCATTCAGTAATTGCATGCAGCCTGCTGTGTGGTAATTGCACTACTCACTGTCTTAGCAGCCCACTGCTATAAAATACTAGGTTAAGTAGGCATAGTCCTTTCTGCTTTCCAAAGTGAGGCCCATGCTTGTTTGCTGTGGACACCGTTGTATCATTCAGAAGGTTGGTATACTTCTTATCTCTGAAGCTAGTGTTGTAGCCAGTGATTTGCATGTTGTACTCAAACCTGAATGTTGCTGCTTGTAGTACACACTTGCCAGTGTAGACTTTTACTCACCCCTCCACATGCTTACACAAGATGCATGGGAGTATGTACTTTCTTTTCTAATTAGACAATTAACTGCCATACAAAAGTAGTTATTGCAATGTGTTCCTCTGGCACATGAACTGTTTTTGAACTACTATACTGTAAATATTTATTACCTCACCTCTGAACAGTTTGTTGTTTATTTGTGTTGACATTAGCACGGGCTGCTCAAGACAACTGGACACATTTCAGTACTGAGTATGCCTACCTACATCCTTGGTAGAGCCTGAATACACAGGTATATTGTTCTTTTGGGAAGGGGTGCAGAAGTACAGAGAGCATTATATATTATTGTGTGATGTTTATCTTGCTGAACATACAGGGTTGCTGTGTACCTGTTAGTCTAACAAGGCAAGTAGTCTGTCTGTGTAGCTCCCACTTGTGGACATATCCAGATGGTAGCCAGAGGTTGGCCTATTATTCTTTGTCTGTGCACCACACCAGTCTTTTCTGCACTGGAACAGTGGCATTGTCACAGTTGGTTGCTAACAGTACATGGCTACATCCTTTGATATTTCTGTGTTGTACTCCTATATAAGGGTATGCTTGTGGGACTCATTCCAAAGCTATTTGCAGAGTGTGTAACAGCAGACAAGCTGTAATGCCTGTGTGTTTCTGCCTCTGCCAGGCCTCTGATACACTCAGGTATATATTTGAACAGCCTCAGGGAAAGGTACATTTAAGTGGGGTACACCTGTAATATATTACAGACATTAAGTTGGGACTGTGAGGGAATCAGGGCATATGTATTAATACACCTTTCCTGATGTGCATGCAGTGTGTACTATTACTTATTGACATTATTCATTAAGTGTAATTCCCCACTCTTCGGCCTACCATCAGTACTTTTCAGAGGGATTCTGAGGGACAAAGCTAACATTTGTTTAGGAATCAGGGACATCCCTGAAAAGCAGTCACAGCTGGGAAGTATGGCCTCTGCCCTATTCAAATATGCCAGTGTTTATCCTGCTCTGATACTGTGTGGGGTTTGTAAAGTGCTACTGTAACATTATTTCCTGCTGGAATGGCTGGTTCTATTTTCACAGTCATGTCATACAATTCCACAACAACTGCTGGTAAAGATCCACAGAACAAGATTTGTGTTATGACATTCCTATTTTCCCTTTACATTCACTCATTGTAATGCATGATATATTTATTACAGCACCAACTTGTTGTAAATCTACTGTGGCCTGGTGGTACTTCATGCAGTTTAGTATGTCCAAGGTCCGGGGTTCAAGACTGATAGAGGTGTTATATTTTTCTGCTCAGCAGAACAAGGGCCCTGCCATGCAGAGTGACTAAGGCACATTTAAGCAGTTGTAAGTGGGTTTGCATGATGCTTAGCGATGCTTAGCTAAGCGCACACATGCGCACACCCGCTCAAACCTGCTAACTACTGCTTAGAAGTGCTTATTCCCACTAACCCCCGTGCTAATTTCTTTGAAAGAAAAGAAAATGGTAAGATAGGAAAGTGGTGAAAAAGGGGGCATAAAGAGGTAAAGACAGTAGGAAAACAAGCTCGGGATATGCAGGATGGGTGTAGGGAAGGTCCATAGCTGCCCATTTCTTTACCAGCAACAGCTGTGAATATGCAATAAATTTGGAGTGAAATTTCAAACGTTCCAGCCCTGGGAGAGGGGTGAGGACAACAAAGTATGCTGTACTGCCAATTATAATTATCAGTTTACATGTCCAGCAGACATGTGTGTGAAATGGGCAGCTATGTATGGCGCATCATTTTTTTGTGGGTACAGATTGTCCTTTTTTTTTTTTCAGGTGAGAGTGGAAAGTGAGGTAGAGGAAGTAGGTATATTTGGGGAGGTAGGTTGGGGAGGTAAACAGACAAGACAAACAAGACGCATACAGAGGCGGTGTATGACACATGGGGTGGGTGAACACAATTGACAGGGATGGATGTTTGGAAATCGCAAGCCCATGAGCCCACAGATGGTAACAGTGGAACTGAGATCCCCACCCATGGGCAGTCACCACTGCACCTTCACAGCCCCAAGGGTGGCTGTGCTGGGGCTGCGTAGGACGGGCAGGCTCACCCATTAGATGTGCCACTCTTGCCTCGAGCTGGCATAGGGGATCAGCAACTGAACACTGGATCTCCCTACGCACCACAACCCGGACCCTTCGAAGGGTGACAGGTGGCCCTTCTCCACTCACACTTGCACAGGGGGATGAGCCCCATCCCCTGCAGTGCTTCCACCCAAAGGTGGCACAGGACCAACAGAGGAGGGGAGCCCGGGCTGGGTACTGGACCTGCTGGTGCCAGGTGCACTCGCCAGCTGAGGAGGGACAGGTGGGTCCACTGGGACCGGCCTTCCCATACATTCTGTGATTAAGTGTGTTTAATTACAACATAAACAACAGCATTCCAAATTAGTTGTAACATCATGCAGTAATATTCCCATTAACCCAACACACCAAGGTTCCAACAGTTGAACAGCAAGCATAACACATGCATATATTGAACGACGGTGGGCATTCCAACAGCATGCAGGGATGATTGGTGGCAACAGGCCACCATGATTGTGGTGTTTGAACAGGGCACATGCATCAAAGTGAATGCAGATATTTATAGAACAATAGGACATATGTCCCAACAAATGTTTTGAGATTACACATACCCATTGAGGTGTGGAATTGCATTGTTTATGCACATACAGTAGGGTGTAGAAAGAGACCTCAATTAACATCTTATAAGTACTTTTAGTCTACACTACATTCCTATTGACTGCAGGTGTATATCCCCTACATGTATTATTACACTTGCCAACATGCATTAGGTTGTGTCATGGGTTTGACTAGTTCATTATATACCTGACCTATATCTGACATGCTAACTGTCCAAGATGCAGATGTTACTGCTACATAGTTATTGATTTTATTTATATTTATTTATCTACATATCTGGATGTGTTCACATGACATTTTCAGTTAAATTTGTACAGAACCCTACATTTCGTGTAGCACACTCACATTTCTGGGGAACAAATTAACAAACTACTCGTGTGCCAGATTTACTTTTGCATGCCAGCCATTAACTGACTGTTGAGGACTGTATATATGCTTCACAGCTACTGGCACTTCCATCAACCACTTTAGATGGGACTGCCCAACTGTGGGTTGCCAGCACTTATTAAAACAGTACTATTTGTATAATGCATGGGTACAACAACATTTCAAAGTAAGTGACACAGACACACTCCAGGTTTTATACCTTTATTAATTACATTACACACTTTTCCACAGGCTGTCTCCTTTATTTGATATTACAGTGCATATGGAAGATATATTCAAGACATATTATACCTTTATTAACAAGTTAGAACACTCTTTTTCAGGCTCGCTCACTTATTTTATAAGACAGTACATGCAGAGATATTATTCCGGACATATTTTACCTTTCTTAATGGGTTACTACACTCTCTTTCTGGGTCTCTGACTTATTTTATATAACAGTACATGCAGAGGAATTATTCAGGGCATTTTATGGCTGTATTATTGGGCTACAACACTTTCTTTCAGGCTCTCTCACCTATTTTATATAACAATACATGCAGAATAATTACTAACCTGCCTGGTGGTGCAGCCTTAGCAGCCTATCTGCATAGGCTTGCTGATTCACAGCACGGACACCTGCAGCTGTGAAGTAAATGAAGGGCTATTGAGACATACCTATCCATTATATAGAATAAATTAGCATGTCTTACATACTGCATTCCATGTCTACCTACTCAGTAGTGGGGCATCTTGCATCCCACGGGCCTCCTGTATCCATTGGTTCAATAGGTCCTGCTTCCATCTCTTCAGGTCTGCATGGTGGTGACGGACCTGCTCACCAGTCCGAGGAACACCTGTGACACTGGTGAGGTCATGAGCTAACCAGTTCCAAGCCTCTGCTTTGTACTCCGTCCCTTGGAACTGGCCCTGCAGGAGTCTTGACTCATGATGGTGGACAAAGAGCCAAACCATGTATCTTGACTCCTTGATGCCCCAGCGTTGCACTCTAAAGCATGTAACCTCTCCAGCACCAGCCATTCTAACTGCAGATGGGAGCTACAATCAGTTATGGCAAGTATTCCCTCCTATGGGGCTTAAATATGCTGCATTTCCCACACTTTTTTGTGATTGGCTGTTTTTGAAAATTCTCAGCTGACTGCAGATCTGCTTAGCAATGGTTAATCTACCATTTATAAGTATATGTATGTTAACAGTGGCTGTTTATCCTAAGCTGTCATGGCTTAGTGGTTCAGTACTTTGATTATGGTGCAAAGTGTCCCGGGTTCAAACCTTGTCATTGCTTTTTATTTAACTACTGTCCAGACAGGCTAAGAGGTGTGGCTGTGTTTAGGCAACTTTGCTCTATGTTGCTCCACGTTGCCCTATGGTGCGCTGTTTGGTACGGCGCACACCTCCGCGCAAACCGATTGCACTGGGTAAAGTGCTATTTAGCTATGGGCAACTCTATTGTGCTGGGTAAAGTGCTGCTTAACTACGGGCAACTCTATTGTGCTGGGTAAAGCGCTGCTTAACTACAGGCAACTATATTGCACTGGGTAAAGCGTTGCTTAACTGCGGGCAATTATATGTCAGGATCCTTTATAAATATACATTTTGTTCACTGATACATAGGCCATTTCAATGCTTTTTAGTAAAATTTTAATCATATATGTCAGGAATTTTTCATATACTAATTTAAAACATAAAATAGGAAGGGGAGTGGTGGGACTCGAACAGTGAATGCCTCCTCTTTGTGCAAAGTTTCTACCACTATGCTATTGCTATTTGGCGTAATTTGCATAAACATTCCTTATTATGCTCTTCCATGTCGAGATTGCTAACTGCAGCTAAGCAATGGGCACACCCGCGCACACATGCGCAAATACGGGCAGCTATATCGGGAATTAGAAAAAAAAAATTAAGTTTTACTTTTTATAACTGTGCTGGGGGTTTACAATGTCAGGGAGTGTGGTGTTGGGTACGTGGACATTTGAGCGGACTCGCTCTTATGTGTTGACATTTTACAATTCAGACACTTGCAGGGGTGTGGACCTTTGGACTGCTCGGCAGTCGGACACGCCCCATGCTTTCCTGCACAGTCCGTGTTAGACTTGGAGTGGAGTCAGCATGCCCTCATGAATATTCATGGCACTCTGACGTCATACCATTCAACTGCAGTCTCCGAGTAAGACTTATTTAGTCTTACGGAGGATTCATGAATCCGGGGGTATGTTTATTAACAGTGAAATGAGACATAAGAAGTTCTGAATTTTGGAAGGTCGGTATGTTAGTTTTGAGGAGTGAGAAACTTAGACAGTTATTATATACAATTGTAATGCCTCCACTTTTTTGTAGTCTGTCACATTGAATTATATTGTAGCCAGGGATAGAATTTCAGAACTTTATATATGGGGTTTTAGCCATATTTCAGTAATGACAGTAAAATATTTTGAATAGTAAAGAAATCATGCTTGAAGGTCTGTAACTTTGCGTACAATGCTACAAATGTTAATGGAAGTAAGGAAATGTTTTCTGGGTGTTGTACAGGAGTTGAGGCAGAAAGTGGTGGAATGGATGAGGCTTAAGGGCCAGGGCTGTGATGGATGTCACCACAAAAAGTGATTTTAGAGAACAGAGGATTAGGATTAGTTATTTTTTATAAAGTATATTAATTTATTCTAGGGTATGTCAAAGTGAACTGGATGCTTTGATGTTTTGTATTTGAAAAGGTGAATAGGATGCACATTACGTAAATCTGAGTAAAAGATATGAAGGAGGGTTTTGCTTGAGTATATGTAGGGTGACCAGTAGTGTGTGAGTGTGAGAGTGCCATGATAGATAGTATGGAGACATAAAATAAATAGTAGAGATGTGAAGATGCAAAAAAATAACATGGTGGAGTAGTTAAGGAGAGAGTATTGTTGAATGAAAAGGAAAAGATGATAAAGGAGAAGGGAGGAAGATGAGGGAAAAATAGATAAGAGTAGAACTGGCTTGCTGGAGATGCCAGCCAGTGTGGTCCCTTATTATGGAGAAAGGTTAAGATTGTAACAGTCAGTTAGAGAAATGTAGAGTGCACTGTGGTGTGGTAAGGTGGAACTGTGAATAAAAGATAGTATTAGGAGAATGATTATATAGGTGATGTGTGTATACTAAAGGGTTTGTGAGTATTATGTTTTCTGTCAATAGTATGGAAGGAAGGCTAATAATGAAGAAGGACTTGTTGAGGAGGAAGAAATACATTTTGTACAAGGGAGAAAAGACAATGAAAGTATAGATTGTAAACTTAAAACAACAGAGAAGAGTAAATTAAGTGAAGAATTAGAGAAGAATAAGTGTGGAGGGAAGGTGACATAAGATCGTAAAGGGTTTGTGTGAATGCTATTGGATAGTGAGTTAGTAGCAGGGATTGGTAAGGCTAGTAGGCAGAGGAGGGGATAGGAATGAGGAAGGGAAGGGGATATGTTCAGTATAATTTAAGGAATGAGTGAGTAGGAATTGGGGGTAGGGCAGGGGAGTGTAGTGAGCCTGAGCATAGCAAGAGTGAACAAAGTGTGTTAGAATCCCTCACAGATGGAGGTGTTAGCCCAAGAAAAACAATCAGTGACAATGGAGGTAAGGGAAGGTTTAAACAGCAGTGTGTGTGGTTTTGCTAAAATAATATGAGTAATGAAACTAGACAGTGGGGCAGAGAAAGTTTAAAAAGTTGCTCATGAGTAAAAAAGCCATACACTGAAGCCTGAACAAGCTACTTAATGGGCAAGGGAGCCACATGTATTAAAATAAAATGGCTTTAACCAGCCAGAAGTTCATTAACATACAAAACCTGTCCTTTTTCTTTAGCAGTAGCACTGTCTGCAAGTTCAGTGGTGCAGATTGTTTTAGCAACTTACCTAGTGACAGTCTTATATCACTGAAAAATATTTTTTGCAGGCTGCAAATCCACTTAGCAGAATGCAGATAATTTTAGGCAGAACGGTGGAAAAAATGATGACCTTCGAGAAGGACAATCTTGCAAGTTTAGTGGCAATTTTATGTACTGTCTGCACTAAAAAATATTTTTGCAGGCTGCAACTCATTCCTGGCAGAACAGAGATAAATTTATTCAGAAAGCTGGAGAAACCAATGCCTTTTGAGACTGGGTGAAAAGGGCAATCTTGCAAGCCATGAGCAGCTATGTCCTTGTGTATGTGTGGTGGGGAGGTGAGCTGTAAAAGAGGGATCAGATACTTTACCTGTACCACTACTTTCTCTTCTATTTAAAATTTCAGTTCCTTCTGATTTGCCCATTTGTTGCCTTGATAACTGTGTGCCTTCATTCCACGTGGCTTCAGTTTTTTATTGTAGTGTCTTATCACTCACAGAAGTTATTGAATAAAGTCTACTCTGTTGTCTACATACAGTAGCTTTACTGATTTGCCCTCACCAACTTGTTTCTCAAGGAAATGTATTGCAAGTATGAACAGCAATGGCCTCAAAGCATGATACTCGCCCACTCCTGATGGGAGCCCTTCTGTAAGTCCAAACAATGTTTATACGCGAGTCATTTTGTCCTTGTAAATTGCCTGCACTAATTCTACCCTTCTTTCTTGTACTTTGAACTATTGCAAGACTTCCCAAATCAGCCTTCACTGGACCTTATGAAATGCTTTCTCCAAGTCTAGAAATACCCAGTTGGCCTCTTTCCTTATTTTCAGCTTCTTCTACCATCTATCATATTGCAAACAGTGTCAGTTGTCCTGCATCCTGATCTGAATCCAAACTGCATATCCACTATCTTACTTTCTACTCTGCATATTTCTTTATCCATCTTCCTTTCCATGTCTTTCATGCTGTTTGACAGGAATTGAGATGAGAGTTTATCTCATTTTTAAAACAAATACATTTTACTGTTTTGCATCTATTGTCCCATTAGCATCTATTTCTGGTTCCTAAATAGTTCACTATATACTTTCTTCATGAACTGTTTAGATTTCATTCTAGTTTTATCTTTATTATCCATGTCAAATATTTCACTTTTACTTCCCTTCCTTGTCTTCTTTCATTTTATCTTTTTCCCCTTTCTCTTTTTCCTGTATGTCTTTCACTTAGTCAGAATTCTGAATCCTCCCAATGAATTTTTACTTTTCTCAATTATGCTTTTACATTCCTATAAACATATTACCAGTGTCCTTTTCTTTCTTTTTTATCCCTCAGTTGGCTGTCGGGCTAATCTAATCTACCTGACCCTCTCTTAGCTACTGTATAGCTAGCTTGCCATTGCATTCACTTTATCATGCCTCTGCCTAAGTCCTGTATTTGTACCTTTATGTTTTTTCTGCTCCTGTTTCCGTGTCTATTTTTCCCCTTGGGTCTCTTCCCTTTCCTATATTGATTGTGTCACCTCCCTTGTCTCTTTCAGCTGGCGAGACCCTTCTTTGGCTAATCTACCGATGCTTCTTTTCAAGGCAGCGTTAGGAATTGCAGCTGTCATTCTTTATGCTTTAGTGGTCATGCTATTGACAGATCAGCTGCTTCTTAATATTGTTTCTCACTGACATCTCTTCCTACTTGGTGCCTTTGTATGTGAGGTACTTTAACTTTTGGAGGGCCTATACCGCTTTTGGTCTTCTATTTGATCAAAAGCAGTGACTTGACATATGATTTATAATACCTGTGTCTTGATTTGCCTCCTAAGTACAGTGCTGTTTCTACTATGCTATACTGAGGTCATCGATCCATATTAGTTTAACAAAAATAAATAAATAAATAATGCTTAAAATCAGGTAATCAAACTACTTTTATTGTTAAGTGTTTTGTTTCTTACTATAACAGTGAAGACTTATTCAGAACAAAAGAAAATATTCTGTAAGCTTAGATCACGAAGAACAATTTTATGAGTTCATTTGTACTTGTTTCATCTCTGTCATTGCTAAGAGTTCCTTGTAGGCACACAGTTCAAAGAAGAACATTTTTCTGTTACCTCTGTTCTTGAACTTTTTATTTTGAGCAGTGGGGCTATCTCCTTCATGCTTGCAGTCTTTAAACCATCTCCCCTTTCAGGCTTTAGACTTTTAACTTCTTGTCACCCCCTATTTTTGGAGGCTGTTGCTGCTGACTTCAAGCCATGCCTACCCCTATAGTCCAGCACCACCACAAATTTCAACCTAGAGCCTCCATGGTATAACCACTGTGAGGAGGGTCCCCTGTGATGGGAGAGCACATGAGCATGGACTTCTCTTTCTGTGTGCATAGACTCATGGGTTATGAGGATTTTCAGACAAGTGAAGTGAGAAATGGCAGAGGAAGTAGCCATCATACTATGGCTTACAGTGATTTATCCCTAGTGTTAAAGTACCAGTCTTGTATGCTGGTGTCATCACATACAGCTGGTTGGGCAGTGGAGAGCAGTCTTTGAGCACGTTACACACCCAAGGCTAATAAAATGCCTTCTCAGCTCACAACCCCCACAACTTGTCATGCTCTCTCTCTGATTTGGCCTCTACCAAAATTCCACCAGAGAGAAGCCCAACACAGTCCTTGCCTCAGGATCAGCATGCTGAGCCTCCTTGCTTGTACCATCAAATGCCTGAGTCCCTAATTGACTTTGGGTTGCTCCTGGCACATACTTAGGACTTCATCTCTTTATGCAAAGTGCAGACATCACTCATTGCCTCAAGTGTCCCTCCCCCATCCTAGCATTAAAGAACATTGGGAGAGAGGTAAGGAGCATAGTTTGAGCATGAGCCTTGCAAAAAAAAATTAATTTTTTGCTGCTGGGTTCCTAGTGTCACCCTTGAAATGCAATCTGATATATACTGAAATAGAGTCTGCAGTACTGAATCAGTAATGCATGTATGCTTCCACACACATGTTGAAAATGGCTACAGCACTGTGTACTACTTGCTACGCCAGAGGAAACACCTCAGCCTATAATACTTATTGCTTCACCGATTAAGTTTTATTAACGGTCATTAATTCATCAGACCAGACCACTATCACCTCTCCAGCATGGGTGAGTCTGTTTCATCCACTCACTCAACCACTCTATGCCATTTCTTCCATTGCCAGAATCATTAGTCAGACTTATGTCACCAGAGTAACAGTTAGTATTTTACCTATCTGTACCACAGAACTGGCCATGTGCTATTAACTCTCAACCTGAAAATATTAAAAATAAATAATAAGGTCCTTTCAACATAGGTACATGCAGCCCAAAATAAGGTTGTCCAATTAACAAAAACTTTGAATACCAAATACCACATAACTCTCCCCACTTCCACTAGGAAAGGAGGATGCTAGTCAGAAACACATACTTAAAAAAACTGAGTGACAGAAATGATGGAAAAATATAAGCTCATTATCAGAATCAATGTGAAGTCTGTACACTTTAATGGGATGTATTGCAAAATTTTGCTTTTGAAAAAGACAGATGTAAGAGGTATACCCTCTTTCTTAAATGATTGGTGTCTTTAATACTTAGGTCATGTGGTATGGTTTTCTGTGTACTAGATAACTTCAAAAATCATATACGATGAGGGGAGATTCAGACAATCCTGAAAATAGCAACATACCTCAAAAAGTAGGCACATCACGTGCTGGTGTAAATTAGGCCTGAAAATAGGATGTTATTCCAAAATAGCAAGAGCTGAAAGGCCTGTATATACTTCGGGGGGAAATCAATAAAGCCTACATATTTTTTTCATGTAGGCATTGTGCCGCAATGCTTACACAGAAGTGAACATATTAAGATTCAGTAAACACTGCTGAGTGGCACGCATGCATGCACAAACACTGAAAATTCCGTGGCATGCAAATCACCTCATAAGCAGGTGAATCTCATGCAAATGAGGCAGGTAGTGTGATCCAACAAGCAGAAAGGCATCTGTTCAGATCCGTGTCGGTGTCCATAGTGTACGTGGAAAAATTCCATGTACAGGACTCTTGACAGACAAAAGGGGGTGTAAAACTATAGAAATGTCAACATAAATCCCCTGAAAATGTCATACCACATACACATATGAGGAAAACTATTATTTTGGATGTCAGAAAAATTAACGGAATAGGTGAAATTAATAATTATTTTTTTAATAATCTTGACATGTTTGCACAATGTGCCACAGTGCCCAAACATGCTTAATAGAAAAAAAAATAGGAAAAAAAAGAATTTTATATTATGTGACAGAAATATATTATAGGACCTTGTGTGGGTCCCTACAATAGAGCATTGCTGCTGTTCCTAAGGTGACAGGCTATGAATTATGTCATTTCCAGGCTGTCAACATGGATATTTATGCAAATGAGATTGATTTATTGAATAGCAGAAAGGAGTAATCATGTCCATAGATCCCCTTTGTGTAGGCTCTTAGACCATGTTGATGTTTACACAGGATGTGGCTCACATCAGGGTGATGTATCCTCTCACTTCTATGCTCTTTTAAGCTCAGGTGCACATGTTTGCGTGGCACATCGCCTGACTGAGAGTGTTCTTAATACTGGATGTATTCAATTATTGATTTTGACCTTTGTATAAGCTATGCTGCTCAACACGATACTTTGTGCAGTGTCAGGCACTGAAATAGGGCCATTAAATGATGTTAATTAGATTGTAGGCAGGTGGAATGTATCATAGTTAACCAATCATACATTCTAGACCTACAGAACAGCTGTATAAAGTATGCACACACCCTACATTCTGATTTCCTCCAATACACTCAACCATTGTAGCACAGACTTGGGAATTTTAACTGAGATAATGCTAAGGGTTGCAACGGGTCTGATACATCTGTATGTGCTAGTTGCTGAAGTCAATGCTGCAGGTGCCGCTGACAACAGGCCTAGGCAGAGAAGGAGAAGAATGTTCAGGTCTAGGGTAACCTTCCAGGAGCTACATGAGCTGGAGATTGTAGAGCGCTACAGGGTGGACAGAGGCATACTGCAATAACTCACTGAGCTCTGCCACCCTCAGCTCAGACCCAAAGCCAACAGAGGGGAACCACCTCAGTGGAAATAAACATATACATAGCCCTTAGGCTGCTAGTTACAGTTACTTTCCAAAGACCAACTGGGAACATGATGGGGGTCTCACAAACATCTGCATCCAGGATTCTCCATCAGTTCCTGGATGCCATGCTATCACATGCCAGTGAGCACATAGTTTTTCCCCTCACCGCTGAGGTGAGGGCCAGCAATATGCAACACTTCTACCATGTAGCATACTAACCTGAAGTACTGGGTGGCATAGATTGCACTCATGTACACATCAAGGTACCACCCAGTGAGGAGAGTAGAATCTATGTCAACCACAAGGGATACCACTCCTTCAGCTGCCAGGTCTTGTGCAATGCCCAGGGGATTACCCTGAATGTGTGTGCTGGCAGCCCTGGCAGTTATCAGGACTCCCATATCTGGCATGCATCACAGCTGTACCAGATGTTTGCTGGGGGGGACATCCCACATGGCCATTTACTGGGGGATGCTGGCTATGCCCTGGAACCATAGATAATGACACCCATCACAAATGCACACACCCACGGATGAATGCCATAATGAGGTACATGCACAAACTAGGAACATCATAGATCATGTTTTTGGGCTTCTGAAGTCACAGTTCCGGTGCCTAGATATATCTAGTGGAGCAATAAACAAAAAAATGGTAAAGTCCTTAATAAAATCGACTTGTAACCCAAAAAGAAAGGCACTGGATAGGCAGGTCAAACATCAGTCCGAAGCAGTTTATTGTAGACACAAAAACTCACTGCCAGCAAGATAAAGTCCACCACATCAAATACACTAAGTAATTAAAGGAGCAATGAAATTAAAAGAAACAATACTGTGTTTCTTTTAATTTCATTGCTCCTTTAATTACTTAGTGATTTGATTGGCTTTCAGGTTTTAAATATTGTATATAATTAAGATTTTAACTGTTGGTACACTCATCTGAAGAAGTTATAAGATGAAAATGCAGTGAAAACAGTTAAAGCGTTAGTGTGGTGGATTTTATCTTGCTGGCAGTGTGTTTTTGTGTCTACAATAAACTACTCTGGACTGACATCAGACCTGCCTATCCAGTGCCTTTCTTTTTTGGTTATATATCTAGTGGAGCCCTGCAGTATTCTCCAGCTACATGTGCACATATGTTCACAGTATGTTGTATGCTACACAATCTGATCCTGTGGAAACAGCTGCAGCAGGATCAGCAAAGGGAAGGGATACACAGTCCCCACCAGTGCCTAGGTCATGGCAGTCACAGTCACAGGTGGATTCAGAGGAGAAACCTTCTCCTGATGTCCATGTAGGTAGATGTAAGTGTGCTCAGTACACCCTGGCTTTGGCTAAGAGACAACACATAGCACATTCACTGACAACCTAGGGACCTAGGGACTGACACCTTACTCCTACTCATATACATACAGTGGATATAAAAAGTGTATACACCCCTGCTAAAATACCAGATTTTTGTGATATATAAAAAATGAGACCACAATAAATCATTTCAAAACTGTTTTCACCTTTAATGTGACCTATAACTTGTACAATTCAATTGAAAAACAACCAAATCTGCTAGGGGAAAAAATATAAAAAATAAAAAATGTACAATACACTGTGTGCACATCCTTAAACTGATACTTTGTTATGTGTGCACACCCTTAAACTAATATGTTGATGAAGCACCTTTTGATTTAATTACAGCATTCAGTCTTCTTGGGTAGGAGTCTATCAGCATGGCACATCTTGACTTGGCGATATTTGCCAATCTTCTGTGAAAATGTGCTCCAAATCTGTCAGATTAAGAGGGCATCTCTTGTGCATAGCCCTCTTCAGGTCACCCCACAGATTTTCTATTGGATTTAGGTCTGGGGTCTGGCTGGGCCATTCCAAAACCTTAATTTTCTTCTGGTGAAGCCATTCTTTTGTTGATTTGGATGTATGCTTGGGGTCATTGTGTTGAAAGGTGAAATTCCTCTTCATCTTCAGCTTTCTAGCAGATGCCTGAAAGCTTTGGGCCAAAAGTGACTGGTATTTGGAACTGTTCATAATTCCCTCCACGTTGACTAAAGTCCCAGTTCCAGCTGAAGAAAAGCAACCCCAAAGCCTCTTACTGCCACCACCATGCTTCACAGTGGGGATGGTGTTCTTTTGGTGATGCAAAGTGTTGTTTTTGCGCCAAACGTATATTTTGGAATTGTGGCCAAAAAGTTCAGCCTTGGTCTCATCAGACCATAACAAAATTTCCCACATGCTGTTGGGAGACTTGATGTATTGTTTTACCCAATCAGAAATTGAATTGTTTACAGATAGCAACATATGTTTTATTAATGCTGATTGTAAATAAAAGGAGCATTAGTAATGGCGTTTTTTTTTTTGGGGGGGGCTGTTGTAGTCACGTATGATTGATGCTGTTACTGGCTGTGAATCATGGTTAAAGAACAATGAAAATTAGTTCTGTCAGGGTCTAAATGTTTTTTGTTTTCTGTAACAAATAATCTAACAAAAATCATGTGGTGGTTATATGATAAGGATTAAAGTTTTTATGAGATCTGCAATTACTACGTGTTTGATGATAACACTAATACTATTGACTGTGTAACACTGACAATAAAAGACAATCCTGGAACATATTATAATTGCTGTTCAAGTGTATAGATCACCCAGTCCAAGTTCAGATGACCTACATAAATTCATAAATTTACTGCAAGAAACACAGGAAGGAAAAATCATAAAAGTTGGAGATATGCCTTTACCAGAAACATACAGGAATAATATCCATTCTACAACATTAGTAAGGAAATTATTGAAAACTTATGTTCAGGAACATCAGCTGTTGCAGATTGTAAACAAACTTAAGTGGAAACAAAGCATACTTGATATTGGTTGTGTTCCTGTGGGAAGGATTGTCAATTCACATCAGGTTCTGCCACTTTTATTATACAGTGATCCTGAGGGCAATGAAGCTTAAACTACAGCTAGACAATTCTACCAAACTGAACAATAAATCAATGCACAGAAATTAATAAGAAACTATATATGGAAACAAAACAGTAACTATGTAAAATTAACTGGAGTAATGCATTTGTTGGAAAGCTAGCAAAAGGAATGTGGCAAGTTTTGAAAGGGAAATTGAATGCAAAAAAAAGATACATGCACACAAGGGCAGGAGGATATATAACAGGATACTTAATAAGGATTAGAGATAAAAATAAATATAATAAATGGAAATGAGGATGGATTATACTGTAACTTTGAAAACTGAAACAAACTGGACAGACAAATTAAACATAGTATGAGACAAGATCAGGAAGATTTTGAAGAAATGTTACAGGAAGATATTGAGCACAACAGGAAAACATTTAACAGATATATAAGGTGTAGTGGTAAATATGCACAAATCAATAAACTGTGTATGGATTCTAACATTTATTCTCAAATACAACAGATTGTAGATATATTTATAAAATCCTATGCAAAACAGTTTGTGTCTACAAGGAGGCAGGGGTAATTTGTGCTAGGAACATCCAAGTAGTTTGAGATACTGAAATTAAATTAGATTATGTTAGGTTATGTTGGAAAATGCTCCCTGGGATTCAATAATGCCTACACTAAGTGTACACCGTTATGAGTCAACAGACAACACAGATTTAACAAACACCTTCTTCCTCCTAATTTTAGTTTTCCTACTGATATTATTGCAGGTTTAAATACTGACAGGGATTCATAAAGGTTATCACAAAGAGTAAACTTCATTGATACTTAGTGCAATCTTTCTGAGTGACTAGAAAGGACAAAATGTGATATGAATGTTCTTGAATACATATCATGTACACTTAGTGTAGGCTTTATTGAATCTGGTTAAAATAGACTCAAGCGAAAGACGAGAAAATGGAGTTAGTACTAATAATGTCCTCAGAATACTTCATAATGAATTTGCAACACCTTTAAGTTTGTTATTTGTTATTAAGGGAAATGGGAATAAGATAAACTCACAGCCATATAAGCCCATACCTCTAACTTCTTGTCATGGAAAAATAATGGTGAAAGTTATTTTGGATAAATTATTATCAGGATTGGAAAGGTTGGGGTTTGTAACATGATGATCTATAATAATATAACTACAAACGAAATGTGTGCCATGATAAATTTGTATAGCTCTGTCTTCGACCTTTGATAGGTTCATACACAAAGCACAGATTAATAAAACAACTAGGTAGTAATGTGATCTTGAGAGTATGGATGGCTGCATGGCTTACAAATAGAACATAGCAAATATCATACAGCAAATGGAAAGTCAATGTTCATGAGTATACAGTCAATGTCTTCTGCAGGGCTCTTTCATGGCCTGAAACTTGTTTAAGATGTATCTTATTTGCTCTATCCTTTTCATCTAAATGATCTATCATCTGTATGTAGAAGACTTGAAAATGCAAATTGACTATATAGGCACAGTAGAATGATATGTTGATAAATATTTCAGTTAAGCATATGAGATTTTGGAGACATAGATTGAAAGGTGAATATTTAATACAGCACACAGTGTTTGAAACTGTAGATTCATTTCAGGACCTGGGTGTATGTGCAGATATTAAGTTTTTTTTCTGATAGTAAAGTTATATTCCATACAAGAAGATAAACAAAGTCTAGGAGATCAATAATGATGAAATCATTGTAGGTTACATTAGACTGAAACCAGAATATGGAATAATTATAATTACACCTAATAAGAAAATAAGCATGGGTAAATTGGAAAGGGTATAAAAGAAATATACCAAGGAAATCTATAGATGTGAATGTTTTTTATTATTATTAAAGCAGACAAGTTAGAAACAGATCCTGAAGACTATCTAAGAATTGAAAATCTTACTGAGAATCTACTTGTACTGTCCAAGGTAAATAAAAACTGACATCTGTATCCCAAATGGTCTTGATCTCAATGTGGAAAGAATTAAGTGAATGAGTAGGCTGAAGTAGGCTTCAGGAAGTCCATAACCTCTGCTGCCTCTAGTGCGACCAAACTAAAACAAAATTTAGTTGGATGCTAGAGGCGTTAGTGGGTAGCAAACACAGATTTTACCAGAGTTTTTTTCTGGCACTCTGCAAAAGGAGATACTTATTCACCACATAAAAAAAGTGTTCATAGGGCATGACATCCAAATCTGCCTTACCTACCTAGCCTGTCTCATCTTTGTTTGACAACTTAATTGGATATTATGTTCCCTGATGAGGCTACCAGCATCATCAGAGATATGATATTTAATACAAGGTTAAACTTGGCAGGATAGCTGGGTAAAGCAGAAAGAATCATAGAGGTTGTCAACAACCAGATCATAACATTAAAGTTGTGCTAGGAAAAGTGAATAGCACCCTGTGATGTAGAACTTGAAGTGACCAGCTATACTGAAAGAGAAAGAGGGTGAAGTGCCTTAGATGAGGAAAGAGAACACACTGGGGTTATATGAGTTGTATCAGAGATGAAATGTAGAGCTGAGAAGGCAAATAGCATTTAGCAGATACTAAAAGTGTGCAGTGTTGTGAGACTCAAGAGGGATGATGGGGTGAGATCTAAAGCAAGAAGAAGAAGAAAGTTGAAAGATGAAGAAATTGCACATGTTGGTAATGAGCTCTTGAGGCAATAAGAAAGCATACATCTCAGATGTCCATTTTTTTGTTGAATGTCCAGAATTTTGCATCACATTTTGCTCTGTTCCTCAAAAATTCAGTGTTTTCTGGTAAATCATTGAGGACCAAAGTGACTAAATAATGGCAGGTGTTTGAGTTTCAGCCTTCATGCCATCCAGAAAATGCATTTAATGTACACCCTATTATTCTATCAACTTCCTAAGTATATAAGAGCAATATTTAAGATTTGTCCCTAATTTGGGGCCCTTGTTTTTATCCAGAATTCTTGCACTAAGAGGTTGGGATTCATTGAGAATTTTTAATAGTGACTGGATGACAAAGAAGCTACATCAAATCAAATATTTGGAACATGAAGAGTAAGAGTGAACAGGGTGAAATGACAGTAAGCTTTAGTGGGACCTCAGCTAAGTAATTCCATAGAACCAATGGGAATTAATATGGAGTTGAGACTCTGTGAAATCTATATGCTGGGCTGGATAAAGTGCAGAAAGGGGTCCAAGAAAAGGAAAAAGGAAAAAAAAACTTATGGATTAGAGACATTTGGGGCTGGAAGTTTCACAAATGGATTGGGGGGAGGGGCAGAAACACATAGCCAGCTGGATATCAAAGAAGGAAGAATAAGCTCTGAACTACTGTATATCAAGTATTCTGACCCTTAATCCTTAATATTTGTAACATTGCATCATTTATTACTCAAAAGTGCCCCCTGTTATAACAGTGACACTTAAATGATTGACTATCATAAAGAGTGCACCCAGAATTCTGAAACCTACAAAATATTGAAGCTCAAAACACTAACACTCAGAATTGTAAATAATTAATAAAGACATATGTGAAGACTGGGGGAAGATGGGCAAAGGCTGCTAGCCTAGTCAAATAGAATTTGATACATAATTCTATCATTTGTATATATAAATGTAAAATACAGGCTTGTGTTCTTAAATAAAAGAAAAACACTGTAAAAATGTGAACTTCAAGATTGTTGCAAAATTGCCATCTGCTGTAAGGAAAACTAAGCCAAGCATTTCAGATGTTTTTTGAAGTAAAATTATCTAAATAGTGGTACTGAAGCGACTGGCTGAAGACATTCTTTCTATTGTCTTAACTTAAGGAATAATTGCTGGACTGTACATGTAAAATGTCTTTTATTGGTGTAGTTTCCTGAGCAGGTGTTAGGTTGCTAAATAATGTAGCCTTTTTGCCTGGGAACTCCAGACTAAGTGTCAAAATGATGTAATGTGTACACTGGAAAAAACTAAGTGTCAAAATGATGTAATTTGGGAGGGGCTAACAAAGATGTTTGCCAGTGAGTTTAAAAACTATTGTTCAGAGAGAGACTGAGAGCATTTTGATCTTGATATCTAACTTATCAGCACTCTGCCTGTTGTCTTAAGTAAGTAGTGTCTTAGAAATATATCTTGTAGTAATAGCTAGGAACTTAGAAGAAAGTTAGACAAGTGTTTTCTGTTATATCAGACCTTTCCTACTGTATTGTTTTAAGTTTCTGTGTGATCTCTGAACTCTTAGATATCACTGTGGTGTAGTAGAATTGTCTTGTGTTTAATTATTTATTTTTAAATATTTTTAAAAACCTTTACTTGTGGCTGGTTTGTGTAGATATAAGTAAGCATATTTATAGAGTTTATTGTAATAAGCCACTCTAATAAGCCTTAGACTGAATAGTCACATTACCAATTGGATAATAATATTGCACAGTAATAAATGGACACTCTTTTAAGGACCTTTGGGTAGATGATAAGTATTAGCTGGTGTTGGCAGAAATTACTACCTCATAGTCTGGGTAAAGGGGCACAGCTAGAGAATCTGTGTCAGCCTTTCCCAGGAGAGGAAAGTCGTATAAATACTTATTTCAAAGTGTGTGTGTGCTGTGTCAGCTACTTGTTCAGGGACACAAAGCACTGGTCGGACAGAGAGGGTACTGGAGGTTAGCTTGCCAGCTAGGCTGAGATTTGGACCCTATAGCTGTGCCAGTGGTGAGTCTTACTGGGGACCTGGAGAGCAAGGGAACTACCAGCCTGAGACTGACTGTAATCTCTGTGTGCACTTAAGGAAAATTGTACTTTACTGTGTGAATTTGTTATCCTTTCCTCTTATATGAGATGCCCTCCCTGGTGTTAGTGGTGAGGATTGAGGCTCCTTGATTGCTGGGCCAGGGCACGGTCATCACATTTCTGGTGGCAGTGGTCAGGAAAAGATATCCTCACACTTGTGGTTTGTAGTGGTTGGGATAAGATATCCTCACTTGTGATTTGCAGTGGTGTGGGTAGAGTGAATCCTGTAGCTTATGTACAGTGATCTCTGAAGGTGTTTTTTACTCTAAATCAGCCACACAGTGTATACTCAGAGTTCAGATCACAATTGTTTTATTTCTATTGTTAGCTTAGTTAGTCAGGGTAAGCATGCAGCTTGTCAGCACAGGAGTATGGAAAGCTGACAAGGAGCCAGCTGGTGGAGATGTGCCAGGCCAGGGGACTGGTGCATGGAAACCTGACTAAGGCAGACCTGATTGCAGCCTTGATTACAGCTGCATCAGAAAACAGCATCCAGGAGGACAATCAGACTGGCAGTGGAGATACAATATCCTCATAGAATGGACAGGTCAACCTATCTGTGAAGGACAATCAGACTGGCAGAGGAGATACAATATCCTCTGAGAATGGACAGCTCAACCTTTCTGCAGTGGACTTAAAAATCCAGCTGGAGCTAAAGAGACTTGAGTTGAAGGCCAGGCATTTGGAGATAGAAGCCAAAGAAAAGGAGCATCAGAGGAAGCATGAGAGGGAAATGCTGACTCTTCGCCAGAGTCATGGAGGTAATGGTGAAGGGAGTAACTGGACCACAGAAGCACAACAGCTCAGTAAATTTCTTCTGCAATTTAAAGAGGGTGATAATTTTGATAGTTTGATTCACATGTTTGAAAGGGTGTACAAACAGTATAGTGTTGACCAAAGGGTCTAGGAATGGTTCCTGACCACCTTACTCCATGGGAAAGCTGTAACTTGTATATCATGAATGCCTGACTCTGTTTTGATTATACTGCTGTAAAAAAAATGTCTGTTAGAATGTTTTAAGCTAACACCTGAAGTCTGTAGGAAAAAGTTTTGTGAGCATAGATGCAAGGCAGATGAAAATGTATGTGAATATGTTGTTGAACTGAGCACTTATTTTCATGGGTCTATATTAGATGCTCGACCGCTTAAATGTTCGAATCACTAAAGGTCGACCTTTAGAGATAGAACAGCTAAGCGATCGTAATTATACAAAAATTAAAAAAATGCATAACAGAAAAAAAAAAAAGGGTTTAAGTAGGAGGCAAGCCCCTCTGTACTCCCCATGTGGGGGGCAAGCCCCTCACACCCCCTTACTTTAATATACCAACTCCATGATCGCGCTACAGTGTAAGGAATGGGAAATTTCCCATTTCCGCACTCTAGTTCACTGAAGTGCAATCTTGGATTTGGAATATTTAAGTAGTAGGTGTAGAGCGTGCAGGGGGGCTTGCCCCCCTGCCTAAACCCTTTCTACTTTTTTATATAATTTTTTACTATTTTGAACGTTTAAGTGTTCGATTTGTAAAGGTCGACCTTTATAGATTAGAACATTTAAGCGTCCGTTGTAGTAATATAGACCCATTTTCATAGCTGGGTGAGTGGATGTCAGGTCACCACTTTTGAAGGGCTGGCAGACCTTTTGGCGAGGGAACAAACCCTTAGTACTTTGCCTGAGGACATGAGGATCTGGTTAGCTTATAGACAATGTGCTACTTCAGATAAGTTGGGGAAGAAGGGAGACCTATACCTGGCCAGCAGGGCAGCCCTACACAGGAAGGGAACCCCAGTACTGCTGATGGGTCTAAAGGAACCCATGGTGGGCACCGCAGGATGCCCCAACAGAATCTGCCAGTAGCAGGGGAAGCCACTAGTCCAGGTACATGTCCAGGCCCTAGGGTGAAATGTTTTGAATGCAACCAGTGGGGCCATGTGGCATACAGATGTCCACAGAGGCAAGGTGGGGAACCAAAGGTGACAGAACCAGTAAGTGGGAAAGACAAAATGCCAATAGTAAGTTGTCTTGAGACAACATGGGTATGGAACTACCATCTTGCAGATGTCCTGAGAGGGAAGGATTTGGATGAGGCAGTACTATGTACTTATGCAGTTACACACAGTGAGGCTAGGAGACAAGCATGTGGTTCTGGTAGCCTTGGGGAGACCCAGACAGACTGCATACTTGCAGCCAGGACTGGTGAGGTAGTTACTTCAGGGAGTGAGCTACGCTGTAGCAGTGAGACTGAAGGGGAGCCACAGCTGCTTGTGGGTAATGAAGTTCCCTTGGACAGGGTAACTACAAAGGTAGAGGTGAGTAGTAGTACCTAGGCTGACAGTGAGGAACCACTGTCAGAGGATGCCAGACTTTCTGTGGAAGGGGAGCTGGGAAGGGTTACAAGGAGAGAGTTGAGACAGACTCAGCTTTCAGACCCTATATTGCAAGGCCTGAGGCAGGTAGCTAATGAGGCACCTGATTCTCAAGGGAAGGGGGAATCTGTATACTGGGACAAAGGGTTACTATACAGAGAGTGGACCCCTGAGGAAGGGCTAGAAGGTGAGAGAGTACAGCAGTTGGTAGTACCTAGAGCCTACCATCTGGTGCTTCTAGCCATAGCCCATGATATTCCCTTTGCAGGTCATATGGGCATAAAACATACAAAGAGGTATATTATGCAGAACTTCTATTGGCCTGGAATTTCCAGAGATGTAACAGTGTACTGCAGGACCTGTGAACAATGCCAAAAGGTAGGCAAGGCAGGAGACAAGGTGAGAGTCCTTTGATGCCTTTGCCTGTGATTGAGGAGCCATTTCAGAGGGTAGCTATGGATATTGTGGGTCCACTGAGTACCCCAAGTTCCACAGGGAAAAAGTATATCCTAGTGGTTGTGGATTATACTACATGATACCCTGAGGCAGTGTCTTTTTCCTTCATTGAGGCAGAGAAGGTGGCAAATGCTTTGTTAGAGATTTTCAGCATGGTAGGTTTCCCAAAAGAATTACGGACTGACCGAGGTGCCAATTTCATGTCAGACCTGCTGACTTGCCTGTGGAAGTCCTGTGGGGTGAAGCACATGAAGACCACCCCCTACCATCCCGACTAATGGTTTTGTTGAGAGGTTAAACTCTACAATCAAGTCCATGCTACAGGCATTTGCAGATCAGTTTAAGATGGAGTGTGACAAATATTTGCCCCATCTGTTGTTTGCTTACAGAGAGGTTCCCCAGGATTCCACAGGTGTTTCACCCTTTGAGTTGCTGTATGGGCATAGGGTGAGGGGACCTCTAGATTTAATTCAAGATGAGTGGGAAGGTGAGTGCGAGTCTCACAAGGAGTTTGTTGTGGCATACATCCTAAACCTCAGGACAAGGCTCAGGGAACTCATGGGCTTGGCCCAGGAAAACCTGGCAGAAGCCCAACAACAGAAAATGGTGTGGTATGATGAGAATGCTCAAACTAGAGAGTATGCTGTGGGGCAGCAGGTAATGGTTCTCATTCCTGTCAAGACACATCAAGTTACAAGCAGCTTGAAAGGGACCCTACAAGGTGGTAAGAAAGATAAGTGATTTTAACTACATGGTGGAAGTGCTAGGCAGATGGCAGAGGCACAAATTGTACCATGTTAACATGATGAAACCTTACCAAAATAGGGAGGTCCTTGTGCTGAGTATTTGCAGTGGATTGCAGGAGGAGTCTGAGGGAGATCTGGGGACTGATCTCTTCAGTGAGGCTTGGGCTGACACCTCGGTGGAAGGGGTAGCAATGTCGCAGCAGCTCTCTCCTACCCAGGTTTGAGAAATCTGGGCAGGAATTTGGGGACATGTTCACTGGGATACAGGACCCCAAAGGCCTATTAGACAGGCCCCTTATAGCGTGCCTGAGAGAGTCAAACAGACTCTGAGGGAAGAGGCACAGTAGATGTTGGAACTAGGGGTGATTCAAGAGTCCAACAGTCCCTGGGCCTCGCCAGTGGTGTTGGCGCCAAAGAAGGATGGCAGCACCAGGTTCTGTGTGGATTACAGGAAATTAAATAGTCACACAGAGTCCGATGCTTATCCCATGCCTAGGACAGATGAGGCCCTAAAGCAGCTGGGTGGGGCTAAGTATCTTACAACCATTGATCTTGCCAAGGGTTACTGGCAGGTGCCCTTGACTCCCAGTGCTAGAGAGAAGTCAGCCTTTTTGACTCCTTCTGGGTTGTACTAGTTCACAAAGATGCCCTTTGGGATGAAGAATGCCACAGTGACTTTCCAGAGGCTGGTAGATAATATTCTAGCAGGAGCAGGAGGGTTTTCCCTTACTTACCTAGATGATATTGCTATCTACAGCCATTCCTGGCCAGAGCACCTTCAGCATGTCAGGGAGGTGCTGGGCAGACTACAGAAGGCAGGGTTGACCATTAAGCCTAGCAAATGTCAGGTGGATATGGCATAGGTCTCCTACCTAGGGCATAGAGTGCGGAGTGGTAAGATAAGGCCAGGACCTGCCAAAGTGGAAGCCATTCAGGCATGGCCTGCACTCTGTTACCAAAAAGCAGGTGAGGGCATCCTTAGGGACAGCAGGGTACTACAGAAAGTTTGCCCCTAGTTTTAGTACCATAGCTGCTCCCCTTACAGACCTGACAAGGAAGAACAGGCCAGATAAGGTGGTATGGATCCCAACATGTGAGCAGGCATTTCAGAAGCTTAAAGAAGCTTTGGGAGGACCTCCTGTGTTAGCCAGTCCAGATTACAGCAAAGAATTTGTTGTGCAGGTGGATGCTTCAAACCATGGGGTGGGGGCTGTACTTAGCCAGATTTCTTCAGAGGGGGAAAAGCACCCAGTGGTTTATCTCAGTCATAGTCTCCAACCCAGGGAGGAATGCTATGCAGCTGTTGAAAAAGAATGTCTAGCCATAGTGTGGGCACTGCAAAAACTTCAGCCTTATCTGTATGGAAGAAAATTCACTGTAATGACAGATCACAACCCTTTAACATGATTAAACAGAGCCAGTCAGCAAAATGCCAAGTTGCTAAGATGGAGCCTGGGGTTGCAAGCATATGATATGTCAGTGCAGCACTGATTAGCAATGCCAATGCAGATGTGTTCTCAAGACATGGAATGGGGTGAGGTACCCTCAGATAGACCTAACCCTCTCAAGCGGCATTTCTCAAGGGTTACTTGAAAAACTAGCTTGAGTTCTCCAGGGGGCAAGAGATGTGAAGATTAGGGGAAAATGGATGATGGCTGCCAGCCTAGTCAAATAGAATTTGATACATGATTCTATCATTTGTATAATTAAATGTAAAATACAGGCTTGTGTTCTTAAATGAAAGAAAACACTGTAAAATGTAAACTTGAAGATTGTTGCAACATTGCCATCTGCTGTAAGGAAAACTAAGCCAAGCATTTCAAATGTTCTTTGAAGTAAAATTATGTAAATAGTGGTGCTAAAGCGGCTGGGTGAACACATTCTTTCTATTGTCTTAACTTAAGGAATAAGTTAAGTCAAAACCTCTAAAGCTAGCTATGAAGGCAGAATTGCAGCAGCCACTAGAAACAACCACAAATCCTTCTACAGTTATATCAAGAATCTCCATGGCAATACCCAGATTTTTTCTGAGTTACTGCACAATGATACATTCTATATTGAGCCAACAGATATTGCCAACATACTGGCTGACAGATTCAGTGCCAGCTTTACCCCTCTCTCTCCTCCTAAAGGACCGATCACAATATCAGAAGAATGCCAGACATCCAGCATTACTGCAGCACAGGTTAAAGGTACATTGTCCAAGGCAAAGAATAGGTTCATAGGTTCATAGGTTGGTACTAGGCTATTGGCCCTAAGGCCTATGCAAGCCTAGCCATAACAATTCCCTGGAAATTTCTTCCCACAATACTTCTCTGGGGCCCCCTCTAGGGAGGGTGACTGACATGATCCCTGGTGAATTTCCTATCTCCCATCCATCCATCATTTCAGGTTTTGAGAGGGGCAGAGGAGGCACTCTGAGGCACTCATGGCAGATCAGATGTAGTCTGAGTAGGTCTGGGGGAACTCTCCCAGTCAGGCATGTTTTGTTCATTGTTTTGATCAGGGTTTGTATGTTAAGCAGGATCGCCCTGAGTAGACGATATGCAACAGCAGAGAGTACAGTTTTTAGATGGCATTATTTCATGGGTACATCTGGCATTAAGCTTGAGCCCATGGCTCTGGCACCAGACATCTGTTTCTGTAAGGGGCCCTTTTGTAATATCCCACATCATTTGGGGGATTCAAATGGCTTTTGCGACTGAACCCTTACAGTCTGGGTTCCATGGGACCCAACAATATCCCTGGCTGTGTTCTACATGAACTACAAAGTGAACCAGCACCATACCTGTGTGCCATGTTCAATCACAGCCTCACCTCAGGCTTTGTAACTACAGAATGGTGCACTGCTACAGTCATCTCTCTCAATAAAGGGGGAGCAACTACAGACCCTAGGAATTATCACCTCATTAGCCTGGCAAGTCTGATATGTAAGGCTATGGAGCACATCATCATGGACCTAATTAACAAGGATATAGGGAATCTGCAAACTCTGGATCCTACACAATTTGATTTTGTGAAGGGTAGAGCATGCCTGCTCAATCTTGTTGACTTCTTTGAGTCAGTCACTAGAGCTGTGGATGAGGGCAGGGCAGTTCATACAGCCTACCTTGATCTGGCCAAGGCCTTTGATACCATTTCCCAATCAGGAATTATTGATAGACTCACCAAACTAGGCATCGACCTCTATATCACTAGGTGGGTTGCAAATTGTCTCACAGATAGAACCCACCAATGTGAAAGTAACAGACTCCAAGGTAGACTGCCAACCAGTCATGAGAGGAGTCGCAGAGGGATCGGTCCTGGGTCCTCTATTGTTTAGCATCTACTTCTCAGAAGTCCAGGCCAACACAGAGGGACTCTGGCTGGCCAAGTTTGTAGATGATTGCAAGCTGAGAGCCATTATTATCTCCCCAAGTGATGTAGACATCTTACAGAAAGGCCTCACTGAGACCAACAACTGGTGTCAAAACCATGGCCTTAAGCTCAATGCCAAAAAAATGCATTGTAATTCCATTTGGCAAAACTCAGTTCCTACTAATTACCACAGCGATGGTAGCCCACTGAACACTGAAGGCATTATAAGAGATCTGGGGACACAGGTTGACAGCAACCTCTCCTTCGACCACCACATTGCCACTGTGGTCAGAAAGTCCTTCTATGTGGCACATCTCATTATCAAGGGTTTTGCATCCAGTAAGAAAGTGGTCATCATCTCTCTCTGCTCTTCCCTCATTAAACCAGTCATTGAGTATAATGCCTCATTTGACATGTACCACACTAAACACCTGCAACAGCTGTAAAGGCCACAAATGTACCCCGCGAAGAGGATCCTAGGCCTTAAACACAGGGCCTACATGGACAGACCCAGAAAACTCCAGCTTTTCTCTGTCTCATATCGTCTATTAAGAGGCGATCTTTCCTTGACTTACAAAGCCATGTCTGACCCAGCACTGTTAGAAATATTACACCTAAAGAAATCCCAATCCCTCTGTACCACACGCTTGAGGGACCTCAACCTCATTACCACAATCAACAGAACATGCTGGAGGGACAGGTTCATTACCCAGAGACTGCCCATGCTCTGGAATAGACTTCCCATACATGTCAAGCAGAGCACCTCACTGGCCCTCTTCAAGAGAAATCTTGATGAGTGGATGGGAAGTGGAAAGTTCACCCCAGGGATCAGTCTAGTGGCTCTACTTGATAGAGGCACCAGGAACTAAAGGCAGCATGATGCAAGGGCACTTCTATGGGCTAGGCTTGTAAAGGTTCCAGGGCCATTGGCCTAGTGCAAACCTATGAACCTATGAATCTATAACTGACAGGGGAGTCTGAACCAACAGCCACCATCACTTGCTGTCTGACAGACAAATGATTAACAAGATGAGCTCTTTAGATAAGCAAACAGATGCTTATATTTATACATGCAGTATATTGATGTTGATACTAAGGTACATATACACAGAATCAGTCCTGTCCAGAGATATACATAGTTTAATCACAGGACATACTTAAAGGAAATAACTTCTGTTTTATATTTAAACATATCCACTCAAGTAATAATGATGAATGTACATAGATATGCCCCATGTAATACTTTATTTATACTTATTAGACAAGAAAATGCATGTTAAATATTTTTCATTCTAATGAACTTTGTTTGGGATGAGAAACTGAACCTACAAGCATCATCAGAATGTGAGAACAAAGCATCTTAACACAATTGTCCTCCTATGAGTGGTGCTGAATGCAGAATAGTAAAACTGAACAGGCATACTGCTACCTTTGAGGCATAGCGGTAATGACAGAAGTAACACTGAAGTATGAAAGTTACTTGTTTTTTGAATGATTCCCTCCTGCTGTTAACCTTAAAGACATCATGAAAACAGTATACTCACCCTGGCACTCTCTGAGGTTCTGCAGCCTTCTACTATGTAGCTGCCTATTTCCTTTGGTATCTTCAGAAGCTACAGATATATGGAAAGTACTGTGTAATGTTTGTGGATGGCATGAAGTGCCAGTTTAAATGTGAACCTAACAAATGTTATACTTACAGTATATAGGTGGCGCCTGCCCTTTGACTTCATCCTCCCCATTGGCGTAGTATGTCAGGATCGAGGTGCCTCATGTCACTGTTGTGGTGATGACACAGTTTACCTGTGCATGAGATGTCAGTTGCACAGTTCACAGCCTGGATTAGATCCTTCCAGCCTTCAGTCTTATGCTGAGGACCTATATAGCACCCCTGCATAAGCCTCCAGCTGTTATCCTTATGTAGGAGGGAAAGAAATATCTGTCTCATCCTCATGCCATCTCTGACCTCTAAAACGAGAACTACCCTCTCATTCTACAGCAGTGATGTCTCACCTTGAATAATCTCAGTGAACAATGGGAGAGAACTGGCACCTAAACTAGGTCTTTTATGCCCCATTTTCTATTCTTTGACAAGCATCAATGGTCATCTCATTTGTATGATGAGTTGTAGCCTTAGAAAATAAACTCAATTATTATGGTTCACAATACCATTTTAAAGTGTGAAACATGTCAGTCCTCAATGCCAGTGTCTGCTATTCAGGCAGCATGTAATACAGTGTCTCCTTGCCCAGATGGTTACATATAGAATGACTTTTCCCATCCCAGAAATCCTAGTTTGAATGCACATATGCAGTGCTGCCCGCAGGGACCCAGATCTGTGCAAGCATGGAGTAGAATTCTGTATGATGCTCATCAGGTGCACTCAACATGCAAACTGAGTGATTCAGAAACAATAATGAGCTAAGCCCTAATGAATGTACTCATCATGCCCAGACAGATGAATCTACACAATATAAGTGAACAGAGAAGCACACAGCCTTATCATGATACAGAAAAAAACACTGCTGCCAGGGTCTGATTCCAGCAAAGGGTGATTTTTTTCAACACCAATTTCTTCAGCTTAGATATACACTTTTATAATGTAAGTGATATATCTTAGAAATGCAATCACACCAGCATCTAGTCAGGGTCATGGTACAGCCAGTGTCACTCCTGGCAGAGCCAGCTGTCATGGGTCGGGTATGCACAGGATGCTTTGCAGACATCTCTGTCGTGCATGCCCTGGACCTGCTAATTAGGCCTAACTATAGTGCTGTACCAGCTGTTGAGACTGTTTCCTGCTTAACCACAGTCGCACCACTACAGCCACCAGCACATCACATGCATCCACTAATCCCAGCCCTTTCTGACATTAAACTCTCCTATAGCCGTTCTGATGCTTCACACAAGCACACTTTTTATTATGATATTCTTTGGCTCTCCCAGTCACACACTTCCCCATGAAAGGCATGCACTCTTGTACTCCTTTCTCCACCTGTGCAAATGATAACTGTGACCTGCCTTTTCTAAATTGTTACTTGGGTTGCCTCTGTCTGAAACCCAGTGATGTCAGCCAATGCATGGGTAACCACAGGCTAGGGCTGGTTTGACATACATTACTTTTACTGTAGTGTATTTTCTTAGCTGTTGTATACTATGTGATGAATCTATGAGCAATCCACTGCCTCTTTGTTAATGTCACAGTATACTGTTTCTACTTCCATCTAACTCTTGGATATGCCTTTGTTAGGACCCCATGTAAACCCTCACCTCTCCTTTACTTGTAATTTAATTGCTTTACTATTTCTACATCCTTTCCTCTCTCCACTTCACCACCTTCATCTGTATCTCACTAAATGATATGATGTTTTCACCCCCATTTTACTATGTACAAACATTTTCATTATGCTATGTCTTAATCTGCTTATCCAATGTCTTACGTAATATACCAATTATAAAGTTATATCACAATTCTATATTCATTGTATGTAACATATTCATGTTTCTAATTTTATACCTCAAATTTGTCACCAGTTATATCTTGTTATCTCTCTTTTGTCTCATTGTTTGTTTTTTACATTTTGTATAGTCTTCTTTTTCTGTATTTGGAGCTTTTCTCCTCAGGTCTCCACTGAAAATGGGCTCTAGCTCAGTTGGACCAACCCAGTTAACAAATGTCAAATAAATAAATAAATCCGGCACGATCATCCACTGTTAGTGTCTCCTTGTCTGATTCAGCTGCCACTGCCTTTAGTACTGGGCACTGCTGCCCTTCCAAGAGTCCATCCTGCTTTTACTACTAGCACACACTGTTGGTATTTTGACACATGAGGCAAGGCAAATTGCAAGGCAGTGGCACCACTGGATGTATCCAGATAGAAAAAACATGCTATCAGCAGCCCAAACTCGGTAATGTTTCTTGTTTGTGATAATTCATGGTTGTACCTAGGGTCTGCTTGATTGTGTGGCTTTATTATGGGTCTCATAAGCCAGTGTTTTAGGGCATATCTAGTATCCCCAACAAGTTGCCCCCGTGGGAAGTCACCACTTGTAAAACATTGGTACAGGCCACATGTGTGCCATACATGCAAGTCATGAAAATTGCCTGGAAGGTAAACACATGCATTGTAGATAATACTATGTGCATTACTAACCACCTGGAAGCTAACATAGTAATACTTTTTATGGCTTACATACCTCCTTCCCAATTCACCATTTGGGGCATTTGTTTCAATGTGGTTACAGTCTGTGATCCCAGTACCTCATAATAGAAATCCCACATGGAGATGGCTGTCTTCTCTGACTTACATGAGACCCACAAATGCTCCCCCACATGCTCAAGCATGGCATTGAGAAACTGATGGAGTATTCTCAAAGCAGATGCTTGGGATACCCCACTCTGTCCACAGTAAATTGCAGTAGCTAATATATGTAAACCCAGACACCCCTTGGTATCCACTGAGATAGACAGTCCACAATTCCCACAGGGTTGTAGATGATGTTGACACGTTTCTGTTATTTCTTGTATGCTGTCTCTGGTCCTCAGTGTTGGTGTCATGGAGAATATTAAATGTTAAGCAATGTCAGATGACCATGCACTTCTAGGGATGAGGTCCTGCACTGTTATGAACAACAGCTGCAATTAAAGCCTCCTGCAAGTCCACATTTACGATGGCTAGAGCAATCTGTATCATAATTTCATGATTTACTACATCTGATGATGGGCAAATGGCTGAGTTCAAATATACACTGGGTGCAGCTCCATTGCATAGCATTTAAACAGTTCTGAATAGCTCCGCCCTCTTGTTTTGCCTCATCATCATACACAGCACCTTATAATGGAGTCATTAGCATATACATTGACCAACCATGTTATTTGGTCTACCCATGTAGTGTAGTTTGGTTTTCTCAATAGCACATAGCCTGTATGTGGCTGCTCAACGTGCAGACTTGCATAGCATAATGTAAAGTTTTCTGAATCCAGCCCTTAATCATCCAGTTAAAGTTTAACTTTCTAGTGATGTACTATAGTCATTTGTCTTTTACAAGATGTTTGTAAAGAAATAACAGTAACTTGTGTAGTAGCAGTTAAGAAAACGTTTTGGTGTATAAGTGACACCACAAAGCAGGCAGATGGTAATAAATATCTTACATATTTACTTTGATTTTGGGAAAGAGAGGTCACTAATCAAATTATGACTACACATAACTAATAGGAGGCTGTGCAGAATTTCCTTCACCAGAGGACAAAGAAAGCACATTAGACACTAAGGCCAGCAAACAATATACCTCTAAATAGTGAAAGCAAAAAAATTAAAAAAAATTCTTTAGACAAATAAATTGCAGATGCAGTTTTCTACTGTCATAGTTGCTATAGCAGTTACATCAGCTGTAGTCTACACTGCTATAAGCTCATAGTAGCAACCAATTGATCTATACAAGAATTGTGTATTTATGTAAAGTTGGACTGTTTCAGCAGCAACATGCCTTCTTGTAAACATCTATTCCCCCATTTCCCCCATTCTGTGGTCTTAATCCTAGTAGCCTTAACTGAACACAGGACCAGGGTCACCAGCACCCTCCTAATAGTGAATGAAAGTCATAGCCATGGAAGAGAGGTTGGCTTATCTACTAAGTGATGGCCCTCCCCTAGTGTGCTGATGTACATTTTACAGGCTACTGCTTGCAATGAGATGTGCCATGATTGACCACAACTCCATTCCCCTAAGACACCTGTGTTTCTATCTGCCATTTTAAAATGTGGTGTACACTGGAGCAGTAAAGAATGGTCTGCACATCAGCACATGACCTCCACCCTCTTATCCAAGAAAGGTGCGCAGGCAACGTCTAATCATGCTTCTCCATTCATATACTAGCTCCAGCAGGTGCCCAAGCCAATAACTGAACAGAGGTCACCTGCATCATATGCAGCACTTTATCCATCTATGCCAGCAGAGATGGATGCATAGTTAACATCAACGCTCAAAATGTAGTCATTAAAAGCAGATTAAAATACAGCTTATGCAGTCATAATGCAAAAAAATATACAAGCTGCTTATAACCATGACTAAAACATACCTTTAATATGAAGCAGCTAATTTGATGAGCAAAATACCTGCTGCAGATTCCTGACCCACCAACCTGATGCAGCAAGTATACCTTGATATGGGGCAATCTCTATATAATCATTAGCATTTATTAATATGCTTATTCCGTTTTATTGTTATTCATAATAATAGCCATTGTTAGGAGTGGCAATATGTTCAAACTCAAGCCTTAAGATGTATGGCTATGAACTATATAAGTAAAGTACTGCAATAACAGTAGTAGGAAGGGAATTGCAAAAAACAGCAAACAATACCAAGCAAGTGTCATGCTTGAAAAAGCTGGTACAGAATACTGCTTAATCACATGGGTACATTACAAAATAGTGAAAACCTGGGGTTACTGAGGAATCAGGTGAGGGTGAGTGAAGAAAGGCAAGACAAGCATGTACCTATGTTCTTGGACAAAGGAAGTCCAAGAAAACACTAGAACTAAGAGAAAAACAATCAGTAAGGCAGCAAAAACTGGGAGCTAATTAGGGGAACAAGGTTACTAGGGGAACAAGGTTTAGTAAGTTAAGATTCCAAGGAGAAACTATGCATCAAACAACTCTGTGAATCATGTTTAGAAATGAATGAATAGTGTACTCTAATCAAGTTAGATAATTTCAGCTACATTAAAAAAATAGACAATCCCCAAGATTTTATAAACTCCGTGTAGGTACCATATAGAGCCTACATGGAATGTATCCATGTGCATGACCACAATCTTCTCTTGGCAGCACACCATGCATATGAATGATGGCTCACTGCTGAGGGAGAGTTGAGAAACATGTATATTGAATCAGTGTTGTCTGTTTTTTTTAAATGCATTCTTGTGTGGTGCAATGTGGTGCGGAGCGCAGTAATGCCAGGCTGTGCTCATATGTAGACAGCTGACACCTGCCAGACATCTAAAAATAGAAACCAGATGTAATTAATTATTTATTTATTGGTGTGTTTAAGAATGTTTGCATGGAGCAGCACATTGCTCAGCACTGCTAATATGTAGTGCAGTGGCATATGTGAAGGTATACCAGATTTCTTAATATCCACATAGCTAAATGAGTAGAGTTATGGCTATATGTGTAGTTGGTCCAGGGTTTGAATACATGGAAGTCAGAACTTGTCTGTATTTGTGTTGCATATGTTATGGACTACATTTTAAAATATGTCTCTGCTGTACTCTGCACAACTGTGCTCTAACCTGCTAAGCACTGCATAAACATGGTAACAGCTGACAATGTTTACGCAGTGCTTAGCTTCACTAAAACAGCAATTGTGCATGTTTGCATGCTGCTCAGCTCTGCTTGGCTGGTTTGCACACTGCTGAACAATGCAGCACTTTTTTGAATGTTTCTCAATGACTTGTATGAGTGGGAAAATAGCCTATATAAGGCACACTAGGTGGGAATTCTGCAGAATCTATTTGAGTTCAATCATCTGTCGATATGTCTGTTGGTGTTAGAGAAGGGGTGTGCTTTCAGGCTCAATGGTGGGGCATTCAGGAGTCCAGATTTATGGACTGCTGCAGGGCAGTTTTCAGGGCTTGGAGTGTAAGGCAGAGGCCTGGGATCAGCTGGACAGAGAATTCAGCAGTGTTACTGATATCCCCAGCACAGGTAAACAGTGTCGTCACCACCATGATGACCTAAAAAGATGTAAGAAGGGAATCTGGGATACCTTGGTCCAAGAGGTGAGGGCAGGGAATGCCCCACAAGTATTTAAGTACTTTTTCCTCTGTTTTACAATATGTAATTAGAATGTCTGCAAAACTGATAAGCATAATGGTGTGCTTCTCTCCCAGCAGCTGCAGCTGAGAGAACTCACAATGTCTAGTTTCATGCCAGGCACCTGGCCAGGCTGCACCGTGAGTGTGTTGAGTATGGATGTATTATGCCAACTGTAATGCAATAAGCACAAAAGAGTAAAGCATTAACTGCAATAAAGTATATACAATAAAGTCTGTAGTGCAGTAAATGTGGAATTAGAACTGTAATGCTGTAAATGAATAATAACAACTGTAGTTCAATAAAACAAGAAACAATACCAATAACAGCAAGGAAAATGGTGTACACCAGAACTGTCTTGTCATAACCATTGCAGTAAAGCTGTATGCGTTGTGTCTGTAATGTAAGGTTGCTGCAGTCAAGTATAACACTGTAATAGCTGTAGAATGCAAATCATATGGCTGCAAACTGTATTGCTTAACACATAGTACTATTCAAGGCTGTCTCTAGGTCAATACCGGTCACATAATGCTCTGTCTTCCACAGACTTCAGGTAATAAAGGTATATGTGTAAGGTAGACCACTCCATGGCCAGATATTGTGTGTGGACCCCACAGGTATTTCCAACCTATAACAATAATATGTGTTCAGCAGTATTGCTGAAAGTGAAATAAAGCTGTAGTAATATATGCAGTATGGTTGGATACCATGCATGTGTGTTCAATTGTCACTACAGTCTAGTATAACACTATAACAGTACTACAATGCTAGAGGAAAGTCCTGTAACTTGTATTGCAAAATTCATAGCATGCTACCTGGTTATCTCTAGGCAAGTATCACTCACCAAGTAGCCAGCAGTGCCTCAGTAGCTCAGTCTGTTAAATTCCTTGTATGTTGTGCATTTTGCCACACACAAGTACTGGGTTTGAATCCAGTACTATGTAGCACTACATTTTCAGTATCAGTCATGTAATACTCACAATTTCTCTCTTAGCATGAACACAGAAACATTATGGGTGAGTTAGCCCACATTATGTGCAGATATTATGTTTAAATCTCACAGAATGTTACACTCAGTAGCAAGAATGTCTTCATCAGCATTGCTGATTCAGAAATAAAACTGTGTAAGCCCAGTGTGGATGTATCTTTTGCATGTCTGTACTATGCTGCTGCAGTCAATAATTAAATTATTTGTAGTTTTCCCCTGCAGTCACAGCTAGTGGGCTCAACCCCTAGGCCTGCAAACTAAGCCATTACAGCATTCTAGTTTAATTACTGTACACAAACATGCCTCTCAAGTGTCATGATTTCTCGTAATGTAATTACAGCTGACTAAGCTGTCTGTCACATGTTTACCAGACAAATTATTACCTGGAATGCAATGCATTACTGAATCTGTTTACAGAACACCATGGTAGTTACAGTATATAAGTCCCACATCATGTGAAACCATTCTGAGTAGTTCTGACAATGCATTTGTTAGTGCTTGCCCCTTATTGTCTCATGCTATCAGCTTGAGAGGTATGTACGTGCTACAACTATAGAAGAATTGTATTCACTGTAATCACAACTGCCAGTACACACCTGCAGAAATATGTATGACTAGTGTTGTCAGGGATATGATCTGCAATGTCACTAAAGAAATGTTCTTCTCTCTCTCTCTCCCCAACCCCTTATCTTAATTTATTCATTATTGTAATTTATTATTATGATTTCATATTAACATATTATGTTAAACTAACTATATTTTGGAATTGTGATTGATTATTCTTATGTTTCATTATAATTTAATATTAAGATATTCTGTTTAACTATATTTTAGAAATTTGGTTGATTATTGTTATGTTTTAACATGATTTAATATTAACATATTTTGTTAAACTATATTTTGGAAAATGTGGCTGATTATTTTACATTCTATTATGGTTCAACATTAACATATTTTGTTAAATTAACTGTTTTGTTGGCCTTATGGTTTACTTCACACTGGCATGCTGTTACCATAGTGACTGTTATGTTACATTATGTTGTGTTGCACATAATATACATTAATATGCATTTGGATTCATAAATAAGATGTTCCGTTCTGTTAATACTAACAATGGTTTGGTTGTTACTTACCGTAACTTATTGCTTTACCTCAGGTCTATATTAGATAATCGAAGTTTCAGAACTCCGAACACCATTTCGTTGACACCATATGATCAAAGAACTGAAACTTTGAACATCTAATAAAAAAAAATAAAAAACAAACAAAAAACAAAAATAACTTCTTTAAAAAGGGCCCCCTCCACACCCTCCACACCACCTATTATACAACTCCGAGATCGCACTTTAACAGAGTATGGGCAGAAAAGAAAGAAATTCCTCCCTTGCTATGTAGTGTGATCCTCAAGAGTTGATATATATAGCAGGAGTGTGGGGGGCAGGGGAGAACTTATGTGCCTTAGTTTACTTCTTTTTTTTTTTTTTTTTTTTTTTTTTTCGCTTTTTTTTTTGTTTTCAATCATGTTCAGTTATGTTCAGTTATAAACTAGACAATGAAATTGCTTTACCTCATATACCACAGCATGTCAAGGTAGGCCTGTTCTGGCTAATCTCCCTACCTTGCTGCAACCAGCCATGGCCCCAGGTCCCAGCATGTCTGGGACCCAGACCTGTGGTGCTCCCTCTGGTGCTCCTGTACTACCTGTGGCATTGGGTACTACTGCCCAAGGGATGGGGCTCAGTCCCCCTCTGGGACCGGTGGCAGAGGGAGAGTGGTCAACCGTGATGAGCTACTGGTCTTGGTGCACTAGATAGGCCACCGTGGCTATGACCAATGCCTGCACCAGATTGATGGCATCCTGGCCTGCCTGGTGGGGCAGTGTCACCCTGATAGCTAGCCTCCAGCACAGCCACCACCCTCAGGGCAGTGAAGGAGCAGTGCCAACATTCCCACTGGTGGGAATGTGAGACACACTGTTGCTGTCTGGAGGAACATAGGACTTGGATTCCACAACACCTTCCCTGTAAAAGGTGTTCACCCCCCCTCATGTAACACACCACCCCTGTATGCTGTCTTGTCTTTCTCTGTTTGCAAATGCATCCTCACCCACAAAACTTACATCCCTAAAGTACCTATGTCCCTTCCCCAACATTCCACTCTCACCTTAAAGAAAAGAAAAAAAAATTGCACTTGCCCCACAAAAAAAAATATATCATCCCATACATATTTCTTCATTTTGCACATCTCCACTGGACACACATAATTTGGTCCAATTGGTTTGACAGCACAGTTATGTTGTCCTCATCCCTCTCTGTGGTTTGAGAATCAAAATTCATGTGCAAGTCTGTCAAGCTGCACAGTTGTTGCTGTACAAGAAATGGACAGCTATGTTTTTTTCCTACACCATTCCTGCACATCCCTCCCTGCCTTTCAATATGTTTTTCCTCCTGCTTGCCCCCATTTCACCACTTTCCTATCTTCCCTTTTTCTTTTCTTTATATTTTTTAGTGCAGAGCTGTGGAGTGTGCCATGGTATGTAGCTTTGCTTAGCTCAGATAAATAGAGCTATAATGAGTATGTGTTTTTAACATTGTAAGTCACATATACAAAATAAACACCTCTGCCATGTTTTGAACCCAAGCCTAGCACACTTACATCACACTGCATTAACCCACCATGCCACTCTTAAGGAGCTGAGCACTGCACTGTGCCATGCCACACCTTGAAAACTGGAATAAAAAGTAATGGAAAAAATGGGAGTGTGCCTTGGATTCTGGTGCAATAGTACACCACTAGACAGCCAAAGACATAATAATGGATGTAACTGAGGCCTGTGATAGGAGGTAAATGTGCCCTTTTATCAGCAACATGTAGAAAGTCACCTACTAGGGCATTCATGGCAAAATACATTTTCAACTGGGAATCTGGTACAGAAATACATCCATAAAAAGCCATGCGCATACTGATGGGTGTAGAAAATGTTTGTCACAGCCTGTATCTGTGCACATATATCATGCAAGGAGATCTACTGTAGCAGTGATTCCAAAACTCAGTCTGTTAAATGACTTACCTCCAGTACATTTTGCCACACACAGTCCTGGGTTCAAATCCAGTGTTGTGCTGCATTTCAATTACATTATTGTGAAGACAACAATGAATGGATCACTAATACACTCTTTATCTACAGAAAGCATTGCAAATGAAATAACCACTTTTCAGTGCATGAAGTCACAGCCCTGCAGGTAGGAACACACTTTACATATCCATTTAGCCGTACAATATGTCGCCTAGTACTCTATTATTGACACAGTTACCTAACATAAGTACCTTAAACACATGCCTTAATTGGAGTATAAAGGTACACTCACCCTGGCACTGCCTCAGCAACAAGGCTGACACAGCTGATACAGATACACCTACAGCTTGTTGTCCTCCAAGGTGTTCACACTCTCTGCCTATGTCTACTACCTGCAGCAGCAGCTGCAACCTGTGGAACACACAGCTCTATTTAATGGTTTCTACTACAGACTTAACCTCTGTGATAATGTAGTCTCTTCATCCCAGTAGTGTCCAACTCAACAGCTAAGAAAGGAGCCCAGGTCTACATGAAGGCCTTATATATTGCACAATGGTTGCATGTCATTGACTAATGATAATGCAGTTCAGCTTCATTGGCTGCAATTAGCATTTCAGAACCACAGATTGGTTTAAAGATAATCACCTGCTGATGGGGAGCATGTTTAAAAGGCAAGCAGTTGGCTATGGGGAACCATTCTGTATGAGACCTTGCTCACACAGAGCATGCCTTTGTAAAACTTTACCAGACACACAGTTTAATGGAGGAGTGCTGCACTCTAGCAGATATGTAATGTTTTTTGTGTATAACAGGATTCAGATAGGAGGATGCAGGTATATAGAATAGGGATTACAGCAGTAAGCTGGTCATAGACCTGCAGTAATAATGTGTCAGTGATACACTGCTGCCTTACACCTACAGAGGACGTACAATACTCCAAGGTTGCATTGTCTTCTGTTATTGTGGCACACTGCTGTTGCTGGATTGTCCATTCATAGTGGTTGTAATAGCACACTGCTATTTGTCTGGCATTGTTCTAATGACATATTTTTGGGTGGTTCATCTTAGTGGACACACCACCATAGACTACAGTGTTGGGTGTATGATCATACAGGAGAAATTTCTTATGGCACACAAGGAAATACCTCACTATTGATGCTATCTTGGTTTGATCCACACATATTGTATGTTGTTACACTGTGCGGTATGACATATGTGAGAAAGCAGTGGATAGTGCCGGCCATTTTGCCCTTGATATATATGTACATAGTGGACACCTACATATCTGATCCTATAATGTGCTCCCCCTTTGTTGTCTTTCAGGAATTATGTACCACAGAAGACACCCTCCCTTCTTGGCTGCAGAGAATGAGATAATCTTGCAAAGACTAAAGCAGCATCATGACATCCTGCTAACCAGGGGGAGGTATAATAAGGAACAGTGGGCTGCACTGTGGTCAGACCTTGTCTGTAAAATTAATGCTATGGGCCAGCAGGGCAGGAAATATGAGCAGGTCAGACACTGGGCAACTGATATGATTAATGCTGCACATCGATATAGCCAGGGATCGTGCTGTCACCGGTGGAGGTCCTGCAATGGAACAACAACTCTTGGCCCCTGAGGAATTCCTGGCATACCTAGCACACGTGACAGCTCCCAGGCATCCATCACACAGTGCAATGTGGAGGTGGGTGCAACAGTTTCCACAGCTGAGGAGCATGCAGGTAAGCTTACTGTGATCAGCACTGAAATACTGTAGGAGTCAGTGTGTTAGACTGTAGATACTTTATGTGGAGGTCAGGTTTTTGTACCTTGGGGAGGATGTAACCTCAGGTATACACTCATACACAGATTGGGACCAGTAGGACACAGTTGGGCATATTACCTTGTTGAGCAGCAACATGCAGTGGTACTGACATTACCCCTCCCTCAACTTTTCGTAGGTCCATCAGGTATTGGCCAAGGCCATGGTACTGCCCCTGGTAAGTATGACACTTATTTTGTTACGGAACAGGTATAGTCTAGTACAGTTAAGGGCCAGAATAATGCCCAATGTACATGTAGTTATGTGTGTAAATAGCATAGGATGCTATTAAATGCCAGTCTGGCAGAGGTACCTAAGGTTTCGAGAAGGGGTAGTCACAGGAGTGTAGTGTGACAAACAGATACACCTTGGCAGTTACAGGTAAAAGCAGATAAGGCTCCTGGTTTAAATGAGGCAATGACTCTAACATGCCTTTTAAAATACAACAGGTTGAAGGCAAATACATTAGGCAGTGAAATTTGTATTCCCATATAATTGTGAAGAGATGTGTTGTTTTTCAATTATAGTGTCATACTGAGTAAGTAAAAGGTAAATATTACTGGTCATGTTTGACTTGATTTACTTCAACTGATGGCTATAAAGGCCCAGAATTTAATCTGAATTGTGTTTTGGGGCAGTGTTTTGTGGACAAAGGCAGAGAAGGAAGTTGTTTGACCACTAGTCCAGTTGTGGGTCCTCATTGTTATGAGTCTTGGATGATTTTCATACACAATAGTACAGGTATTAATATACTGCTTATTTCATTCTTATTGCAGGTGACAGTGGGGGTTGGAGCCTATCCCCTATACAACCTGATGTCAGTGTCTCCTCAGATACTGATGATGATGGTGACCACAGTGAGGTACAGGTGGGGATGTTGGGAGATGAATATGTCTCAGAGGTAGATACTGCTCTTCTGCCCCCATTGTCACTGCACAGAGTCTTTATGCCTATATATATATATATATATATATATATATATATATATATATATATATATACCCCATCCCCAGAGGCCACAGATATTGGACAGTCAGAGGGAGGAGACACTGAACAGGAAAGTGCGGCAACTATGGCTCCAGTGAGTGTAGACACTGGCCATAACCAGAGACTTGGCAAGCTCCCACACAGGCAGATTGACAGGGGTATTTGTAAGATGCCTATCTGTCCATCACCTGTTGCAGATGTCACATCCTGGGTCACTCAGCACATGTTTCATGTCATCATGGAGGCACAGACATGTTCTGAATGGAGCACCAAATGTATGCTCATGGTTATGGATGCCATACAGTCTGACATCTGTGACAGCCTCCACCACATTGGAGACACCCTGGATCAGTTCTGTGATGCAGTGGACAGACGTTAGGCTGAGATAGTGTCTGTCTTGGACCCCAGATTGTCTGTCCTGGAACATGTGTTTGGAGTTGAGCATCGGACCCATGGAAGTAGGTCAGCAACACCATCTGCTGAGAGACCATGTGCCCGTACACACTCACGCTCCCACAGTGGCAGTACATCGAGCACTACAGAGGGGAGTGTGCCATACACACACAATATGGCAGGCCATGGGTTCATGGTCTTGGGTGGTCCCGCGGGGGACATGGTCCCAGCAGACAGCAGTCACCATCAGGTATTAGCACTGCTTCTGACCTTGGGCATGGTGGTGCCAGTGTAACTTCTGGCAGAACTTGCTCCCATGTTCAGGGCCAGAGATGGTGAACTGATAACTCTATCATGTATGGTCCAAAGCTGTCCAACATACACATGTGTAAGGCTAGCACTGAGCTTGACTGTGTACATGCACATACTCACACACCAGTGTCAAACGCAGATGACCTAGAGACACACACAGAACCTCTCCATCTTACATGCTTCCCCTGACTCACACATATGCTGTCTTCCATTTGGGCCAGAGTAGGCCTCCTGGATCCCCACACAACACCCTGTGCAAGTGATGATACCCGTGCCACATTCCTGTCATCCTTGACATTGATACAGGGAAATGCAGCTATGGGGCTGATGTAGGGAGTGACTATATTACTTAACATGTACTTGTGTAATGTAGTGTTGGTTCACCATGCCACTTGTAGTGGTTAACAAGAGATACTGTATGCTGGCATTTGTCACGTGTATGCCACATACATTTGTGTACCTTATGTGTTTCTTATGTTGTATGTTGTTGAACTGGATGTATAGTTACACAATGACAGGTGTGTTGCAGGTCTGTTTATGTTTCTGTTACAAGAGTCTGTTGAGATAACCTATGGCTACAGTGGAAATACAGCAGCACAGGATGGCATGTCAACGATGTGGACATATGTCGTTAGCAAGGTACAGCACTATAAGTGCATGGCCCCATAGGTTCATATGTGTATAACAGGCTAACAAGGACAATGTTGGCATTCAGCATACTCATGCATCCATAATCTGTGAGAAGGTCTGCTACCTTTCATAAGTGCCACCAGGGTTTTGATGGAGATGACACATCTGTGTATATCCTGAGTCCAGTACTGATAGTTGCCTGTCAACAGTTATGATTATTGTATTCTGCATACCAATGTGTAACCTGCACATGATGTGTGTCACAGAAGATGTGTGCATGACATGCATGGGGGACCTGTTTTATGTAGGGTGTACTGCCTGTTTTACATACTTGTCTCACTGGTTCTATATTGCCATGTCAACAGGGCTGTTTAGCGAATGCCCTTACGTCGACACATACACACCAGAATACTAAAATCTCAAACGGCCACAAAAGCAATTTTTTCCCAGGGAAAAAAAATTGCTTGGCCATTGTTGGGAATTTTCCATTTCCTCCTCTGTAGTGCGATCTTGGAAATGGTGTATTTAAGTAGGGGGGTGTGGTGGGGGTGAAGCCCCCCACTTCATTGTGTCTCTCGGTTTGTTTTGTTTATTGTTGGCCCAGTGATGTTTTTTTCCATTGGAAAAAAATGACTTTTGTGACCGTCTGAGATATTGGTATTCTGGTGTGTATGTGTTGATGTAAGGGCATTCGATGAACAGCCCTATTGACATGGTAATATAGATCTGTCTCACCAGCATGTACTATGCATACCACACTGATGTTGGTGTGTAACACAGGTGACACGTGTTAGTCCTGTCATGGATGCATGAAAGGTACACAGTGGGAAATGATACCTCCCTGTATGAAGCTATACACATCCCCTCCAAAGCATTTAAGAGACAGATTACACATATACAGCCCTGACATGGACTCCATAGGACTTGTTAGCTACAATGAGCATTGGTGTACCTTGGAACCTGTGGCTGCTTTAGTTGTATGATATGCCTGTGTAGTGACATGACAAGGGTACCATTGCACACAATGATAGCTGTGATGACTGCCACATTCAGTGTACCAGTACCAGTCTGGGATGTACATCCCAAACCTGTCAGTATTGGTTGTACAACAGTGAATGCATCCACTTTTTTCCGACTAGTGACAGGCAAAGGCTACAGTTCTCTCTCTGTGTTCAGTTGATACATCCCATGTTTCTATAACATGTTCTAAAATGCTCTAACAGGCTCACGAAAACACATGGCTACATTGAGGCTAACACCACTTCCAAGCAGTGAGTACAGGACATGCCAAGGCACACACATGGTGCAGGTTGGCTCTATGTAGGTGTGCACATTTACCTATGTAGAGGTACATTCTACAGATCACAGTAAGTGGTGCACGCAGCATACTTCATGTCTGCTAGTACTATCATTTTAGGACATATGCTTGATGATACACAGGCCTTGTTGAGGTCAGTCTTTTGGGGGGGGTTGCATCACCCACTACTAATAAAACACTGCAAAACCCTACCTATGTCTAGGCTATGCACATGGATACATACACATGCACCAAGTGAGCTGTAGTGAGATTAGAACCCCTATCTATGTAGCTGTAGACACTACAGACAACAGTACTTACTGCATGTGCCACTGCTTACATCTGGTATTATACTGTCATTTGGTAGTCTTAAGGTGGCTGACATCATCAAGTCTTGTAGAAAAGGGCAGCGTGGAAGCCAGCAGCAATTTACAAAACCAAAAAATGCATAAACATTGCAGGTGGATAGCCCATGAGGGCATGTCCGTTCATTTGCAGGAGGATATAATACACACACACACACACACACACACACACACACACACACACACACACACACACACACACACACTCACACATATACACTGACACAGTCTGTTGTACAAGTAATTGCAGGCATGGTACTTATGCATTACACAAACTAGGCCCGTGTTGACCAGCATCTGTGGCCTGCAGTGTGATATTGCTTCATACTGTTATCTGCATCTAGTATCCTAGCAGCGGGATAACTTTGATTATCCTAGTTGTGTGTGTTCAGTTACCAGTATGGCCATATGTGGCTGCATGCAGTTACATAGGCATACCTGTAGGCAGGGACAGGGCCCTGTCCATACATGCATTGACAACATTAGACATTACAGCACCTGCTCACCTGTATATGTCTATGTGGTGACATCCAGCAGGCTCAGGGGTCTGTGGGAAAGTGGAATTTGTACTGTTGCATCCTTAGCTTGGATTCTTTGAGCAACAGTATGGCTGTGTGATAGTGGAATTTACTCACCATTAATAGGGTATGTCGGATAATACAGATATCCACACACATATTTCTGTATATAATAAGGATGTATATGTAACTGTAGCTGCGTGTGTGTATGATATATATGTGTTATGTAGATATATGGGGTGTGTGTATGTATCAATTTAATATATATAGCTACATATATCTGTACATATCCATTTCACACTACATAACGATAGCTATACTATGCATGTGAGAGATAGTGACAGACTGATATGTACATGTATATCTGCATATATAGACATTTATTCATAACAGGTCATTTTGATGAAGGGGCAAATGGATTGCGCTCATTTTAATTAAGTGTATGGGCATGCCAAGTGGGACTGTCAGTATTTATAAGGTGACCCCAGTCCACACCCACCGGTACTCCAGTCTAGGATTTTGTATGTTACAGACATCTGTTTCTGCAGTACTGCAATTCACTCACACTGTCCACAACATTCCCTAGTTGTCTGTTGTATTTAATCTATGACTGCGGTTGGTACTGTTACACCACCAATGGGCTGACAGTCTGAATACTTCTCAACTGTCCTGATTTCTACAGAATATCCAGAATTTTGCCTCATATGTTTGGTCTCTTTCTCATACATTTATGACCTTCTGTTGAATTACTGCATATTGATGTCACTATATTATACCACTTACAGGCAAACATTTGTGTTTCTTATGTTATATCCTTCAGAATATATGTAATAATGCAACACCTTTACTTCCAGTGACTTTATAGTTTTATGGAGACAATATCTGAAATCTGTCCCTATGTTTGGTCCTCTGTCCCCTCAATCTTACTGGCTTTGTCCAGATTACTTGCACTAAGAGCTATGACAGTCTTTGAAAACACTAACATAGTACTACCTCACATGCAAAAGATATGAGATAATTCCAAATTAGAGCCATCAACACCATCATCCATGCTAGCTTCCATAGCCCACTGTGCCACACAGGCCATCAGACAGAGAGCAGTCCATCAGACAGAGAGGAGTCACACAATCAACAGCATAAATATGTACATTGTTATCCTGCATAAGGGGAGACATACAGTGATGTGAGCAATATCTATGTTACAGCCCTGAGACTGCCTGGTCCACTGATATACCATAGGTGATATTTCTTTTAAAGCAGTTATATGGGTACACTGCTGTGTTGGGGGTGGGGGAACAATGGCACATGATCTGCTGGGATATACAGTAGTGCATGTATCATGTGAGCCCACTGTTTAACATCTCTCTTGACTGATGTAGTGAATATTCTAACCATGAGGCCTAGTGACTATTAAGGAACACATACTATTGGACTGGTATCTGTAGTGTCATGTGGATGTTACATCTGTCCAATTAGCCCACTACATTTCCTTGCATAACAGCAGCAGATTCATACATATGATATATTATAGTGATCCTTACAATTAGTGTGTAGCTTAGAGACTTACCTTGCAAATACAACAGTTGAGAGACCTGTAGTTCAGGGCTGACTCTGTGTGATGCAGGCAGTACACAACCAATACATGGATAGGTACAGGTTGTGTGGGTTGCCTGGCATCAACGCATTTGCTATATGTATGTGAGTAGGAGTGAGGTGTCAGTCCCTAGGGCCGTAGGTTGTCAGTGAATGGGCTATGTGTTGTCTCTTAGCCAATGCCAGGGCATACTGGGCTTGCCTATGTCTGCCTACAGGGACATCATCAGGGGGCTCCTCCTCTGAGTCCTCTTGTGAGTGTGGCTATGGTGACTTAGGTGCTGGTGGGGGGCTGTCTATTCCTTCTGTTTTCTGATCCTGCTGCAGCTGTTTCCATAGGATTATACTGTGTAGCATGACACATACTGGGAACATATGTGCACATGTGGCTGGAGATTACTGCAGGGCTCCACCAGATATACTGAGACACTGGAACCGTGACTTCAGCAGCCCAAACACATGCTCTATGATATTCCTAGTTTGTGCTTGTGCCTCATTATGGCATTCTTCCATCGATGTATGTTCGTTTATGATGAGTGTTATCATCCACGGTTCCAGGGTGTAACCAACATTCCCCAGTAAATGGTCGTGTGGGATGTCCCCCCAGAAAACATCTGGTACAGCTGTGATGCATGCCAGATATGGGAGTCATGATAACTGCCAAGGTTGCAAGCACACACATTCATGATAATGCCCTGGGCATTGTACACAACCTGGCAGCTGATGGCGCGGTACCCATTGCGGTTGATGTAGATTCTACCCTGCTCATCGGGTGGTGCCTTGATGTGTATATGAGTGCAGTTTATGTCACCCAGTACCTCAGGACAATGTGCTACATGGTAGAAGTGTTGCACATTGTTGGCCCTTGCCTCAGAGGTGAGGGGAAAATATATGTGCTCACTTTATGGAAATGGTGGAGTACTCTGGATGCTGATGCCTGTGAGACCCCCATCATGTCCCCAGTAGGTCTTTGGAAGGTACGTGTAGCTATTATCCTAAGGGCTACACATACCTTTATTTCCACTTGAAAGAGTTCCCCTCTCTTGGCTCTGGGTCTGAGTTGAGGGCAGCAGAGCTCAATGACTGCTTGTAGTATGTCCCTGTCCACCATTTAGCGGTTTAAAATCTTCAGCTCATGTAGCTCCTGGAAGGGTACCCTGGGCCTGAACACTGTTATCCTTCTCTGCCTAGGCCTATTGTTAGCAGCACCAGCAGCAGCACTGACTTCAGCATCTAGCACATACAGATGTAACAGACCTGCAACAGCTCCTAGCATTCTTTCAGTTACAATTCCAAGTCTGTACTCTAATGGTGCAGCACATGGATGAAAAATCAGAATGTAGGCTGTATGCATACTTTATAGTGCTCCACTGTAGGTGCTGACTGTTTGACTGGCTACCTATAATGCATTCCACCTGCCTAGTATATCAACATCATTTACTGGCCCTAATTTAAGTTAAACAAGTGTCACAAGTAATTAATACATCATTGATTTTACATACTCTCAGCAATACAGCATGCCACTCAAACACATGGAAACAAGCACCACGAAGGTAAACAAAGCTTAGCAGTCACTGTACACAACCCCCTGAAAGGTCATGCTCAGCACAGTAGTGCACCACGCAAACACATGGAAGCACACACCCCGAAGGTAAATAAGCTTAACAGACAGTGTACACACCCCTGTGCTGAGTACAGTGGCACACAGTGGTGCGCTGAGCAAACAGGCGCAGCTGAGCTCCAATGAGCTTACAAGTCCTCAGACACACACCCTCCTTGATGTTAGCTACCTCTTCTGTGAACACCAACACAGTCCTGTACTTACCCGGATGGGATATGCGGACATGGATACCCATTTGTTCTATTCAGTAACCCCACCTCATTTGCATAGGGATATCTGCATACAACCTGCAAGCTACACAGTTCTAAGCCCTACCTCATTAGCAAAAGCACCATTCTACCATTGCGGATACTCCATGCAGGATCATATAATAAATTTCTGTCACATCCTATTAAATGTGCCCCCCCCTTTTTTTATAAAAGCATGTTTGAGCACTAAAAGCATGTTGCTGTGCAATTATGTCCAGAAAATTAAAAAAATAAAATTATTTTAACTTATTTCCCTTATGTTTTTGGACACACAGTGGATAGTTTTGCTTATAAGTATATGTGCTATGCTATGCCGATTCTGTCCATTTACCTATGTTTTTACAGCCCCTGTTGTCTGTCTAATGTCCTGTACATGGAAAATTTCCATGTACACTATGGACATCAACACGGGGTCTGCAGGGCTGCCTATCTGCTTGCTGGATTGATCTACCTCCCTCATTTGCATGAGATTCACCTGCTTATGAGGTGGTTTGCATGCCACGAATACTTCCATGTTGGTGCATGCATGTGGTCCACTCAGCTGTGTTTACTGAATAGCAAACCTGCTTACTTTCACGTAAGCAACATGCCACAATGCCTACACAGTAAAAAAGACTGTGTAGGCTTTACTAAATTCCCCATAATAACTGTTTTGGAAACCAGAAGTTCTGCAGTCAAGGAAATATATACATTTTATGTATTAGGGAAATGAACCCTTGCAGAGAGAATGATATATTTCCAAGTACTGGGGATCATGGGATCATAGGAGCATAGGAGGCTACTAGGCTAACGGCCTTAGCGCCTTTTTCCGCCTTGCCATTAATGCCCCAATTTTCCCAATTATCAATGCCCATGGGCTAGAACAGCATTGGTATATGCCTGTGACTTAGGGTATCTACAAACTTCCCCTGTCCTTAAGGGCCACAGGTGAGAAGCCAGGGGTGAATTTGCAATTTCCTATCTATTGGTCCAGATTGTATTTGAATAGGCTTAGGGAACAGCTCTGTTTCACGTGAATGGGGAGTCTGTTCCAGAGAAGTTATAATCTCTCAGAAACATACCTATCCCTCCAATATGTTTTGTTTATGTCATAGAAGAGGTTTAGGTCCTTAAATTGTGTGTCTCCACTACTGTTTGTTTTGCAAATGTGTAGTAGATCCATCAGGGCTGGATCAAAGAATGTCTTGTAGGTTAGGCATAGATTGCCCCTCAGTAATCTGTAGGAGACTGAGCACAGTGACAGGGCTTTGAGGTGGTCAGCAAATGACATATTATTTACACCCTCTATTGTTTTAGTGAGGGACCTCTGTGGCTGCTCCAGTTGTTGCAAAAGTCTGGTTAAGTACATGCTGAAGGGTGCATTGTACTCAATTATTGGTCTAACGAGGCTGAGTATAGTGGGACAATGATTCCCTTAGATCTGGATGCCATGCCCTTACTTATAGGCTGTGCTACATAGAATGTGATGGGGGGAGGGTTGGTTAGCTTTGCTTGATGAGCTAGGATAGTGATGCAGTCATGCATATTTTGGGTGGGGGTTTTAGTGCTATCCAACCAGCTTAGAAACCATGAGCATTGCATCTGAGAAAATATTTATTTACCCATTTGACAAATACGTCCTTTCAGGGACAGTGATGTAGTCCTGAGTATTGGGGTTGAGGTGAAGTACTACAACTCAACCATATTAGAAATCAGCAGATATTCAGCTAAGGATATAAATATTTTTTTAACTATTTAGCTAAGGAAATAAATATTTTTTAACGGTTTACTATCAAATGCATGAAAATCGCAACCACGAATTGTGATTTTGCGACGCATATCCTTGACTCATAAATATTAAGTAGGTCATAAGGGCGATGCAACAAGATCGACAATGTTCTGTCAATATTAATGTTGGCAGCTGCCATTGCCAACCATGCTTCATGTCCTTGCCTTGTGTATGTCCTTCTGAACGGACGTACACATGAACGTCAACATTCCGACTGTCGCTCCTACCATGTTTGAGGAGGAGGCTGTTGTGCAACTGAATGTCGACATTTTGATTGTAAACCTTTTTTAACTGTAGTAGAGGTCTGGATACTCAAACCTTTGCTCTCTAACACAATAATCTGTGAGATCACCTTTGATCAGGGAAGGCCAAACAAGTAGATGTTTTTGCTAACAGTGTGTTTGTCTTTATCCTTTCTTTGACAACTTCATAGAAAAGCACAAGTATGGTTCCAGCAATTATGATATGGTTCAAGAAATCTTACACTAACTGGCTACTCTAAAATGTTCCTACGTTAATAAGATTATTACTGCAATGTAATCCTCCTCAGACAAGCCATGCATAACAGCCTTTGCCTCACTGGTAATCCTCCTTAGACTAGCCATGCATAACAGCCTTTGCCTCGCTGGTAATCCTCCTTAGACTAGTAATGCATATCAGCCTTTGCCTCGCTTGTAATCCTCCTTAGACTAGTCATACATAACAACCTTTGCCTCACTGGTAATCCTCCTTAGACTAGCCATACATAACAGCCTTTGCCTCACTGGCATTTAAATGGTAGATAACATAAAATAAAAACAAAGCACCCAAGAGTTTTCAAAGAAGCATGCACTAACCAATCAATGAATTAAGCAACAAAAAAATGTACAATTTTACTACTGTAAGACATGATAAAAGATGAAAATGTGGAATATTGTGTTTTTTTATATTTTGTCAGGGTGCACATATTTAAAGTGCAAAGTGAATAATCCTCAAATGCCAGAGAACTCTGGTTTAGAACATTACTTTGTTGAGCATGCCATCACAAAAGAACTGTGCTTGTAAATTTAAAAATGGGACAAATAATACACACTGATATTATAAAATGAGACCAATCTAAGATGAATAATCAGACACTTAAGAGATTGCACAGTTTAATATCAGGATTGATAATACAATAGAAAAAACACAAACATAAGCATCATTTGTTATTCTAGCTGCTTTATTTCAGAAGTCATATTCTTTTTCATTTATTGGGTAGCAAAACAGCTAGCTGCGGAATAGTGACAATTTATGTAATTGACACATTAATACAAAAACATAAAGGATTAAGCAGAAGTTGCAAATAAAAAATAAAGCATTATCATTATGAAGTCATTGTAATGAGACAAATCTCTCTCTTTTAAATAAATATTTGTTTTACAGAGCATAATGGATTAGATTATTTAGTTTTTCAGTTTATGTGGTTCATAAATCACGTTGTCACTTTATTGTAAAACGTTAATGTGTTAATAGCTTTAATATATACCTTGTATGTGCATGTTAAATAGAGTACACATGAATTCATTTAATGAAGGGTTTTATAATTGTTGTTTTTTTCTAAACTCAAATTATGGATATCAGGAGAAAAACATTTGTGTTTTGATTGTAGATGAAATTGAAAAAAACAGTTAAGCAAGCTATGGCAAGACACAATTCCACCCATGCTAATTTCTTTTTGTTTTGTGTTACTCCTGCTGAGTATGTTAGTAGTCAGTTTTTACAAGTATTCTTTTTAAGAGGTAAAAGACACTATTTTGGAAGCCACTATGAAACAGAATTTTAATAAAATGTTAAAAATATTTTGCAAGGCTACATAAAATGAATTGGTATAAATGATTTGCAAAAGAGAAATTTGATAACTGTGTATTGTGCAGATAGTTATGTGCTTTCTTTTTCTGTAGTTGTCACTTGCAAAAGCATTAAAGGGTACAGACAGTTAAAGATAATGGGACAGAATAATAAAGGTTGGAGTAGCTCTGTGGAAAACCCAGCCATCAGAGTCTTCCACTTGTCCTATCTGGAACTTGTTATGGGAGATAGCAAGTTGATGCATGTGTTCTAGGTTTGATTCCCTCAGGCTCTATTGCTTACTTGACTCAAATAAACTTACTTTATTAGGCAGTGGCTTAAAACGTTCATGGAAAGTAGTTCTCAAATAAATAGTAAATAAATAAATCCTTAAAAACTAACTGGTCATAAATCCCAGCTCTTCCCTGGATGATATCATACTGTCTACCTGGCACTTTGCCAATGCAGCAAGTCTGCAGTATAAAATTTCTAAGATCTAGAGTGTGATATTTCTGCCATTTTTTTAATTGGTTTTAGGAATGCAGGATCTGCCATTAGCTGATATGGCTTGACCAATCATATAACCCTTGTTTTGGAATCAGACACAATGCAAATACTTTGTAAAATATTTTGGAATGCCACAGAATATGAAACTGATTTTTTTTTCAATCTCCCACACATCAGTACTGAATTATGTTTAATATGCTACTCTGGATAAAAAAATAGAAATTGGAAATATTTCAAACAAGGTATCTGTGGTTCTAATAATCATTCTGTTAGTTTTTCATAATTAGTGTCTTGCAAGTACTACATTCCTAAATGTTCCATGGTGCTTTTTAAGGTTTGTATGCTGCTATATGTTCCATGATACTCTTTATGGCTCCTTCATTCCTATAAGTTCAGTGATAATTTTTAACTATGCTACAATCACATGCAGACATTTTCTTTGTTTATTCTTAAATGTCATCATGACTATAGCTTTCATGGGATTAAACTGGAGATAGCTGTTACCTTCATATAAGTGTTTGGCTCTATGTTTACAATAATACAACACTAATCTGTGCAGTTGGGAGGGTGGCCTAATGGTTAAGTTGTTTGCCTTACAAACACAAGGTGCAGGACTTGAGTCTCACAAGGGATAATTGGCTAGGCTTAAAATGGCTCGCAAGGGCAGTTAGCTTAGTACTGACCTATGAACCGATGATCCAATATGACCAGGAGCTGATAGCATTATCTTACTATATGTATACTGCACACTTTATTGGGCAAGTTTGGTTATCTCCAGAGTGTATCTAGGACATTAATGTTTTGTTTAGGGCACGTCCTTTGAAAGGAATCACTAAGTAATATTAGTCCCATTAAGTTGTGTTCGATAATTGTGCAGTACATAAACATCTCTTATTAATACAAAGCTTTATATAACCAGAAAAGTAAGAAATGGTAGCAGATATGTCTTTTTGTCTGCTTCCAGGTTAAGATGCAAAAGAAGATAAGAAATAGTCATATGTCATCATGTTACCCTTATCTTTTATCAAAAAAGAAAGAAAAAATGTGTGTAAAGATTATTTTTTTGAGAATGTATTTTAGTTTTAGCTGGAGTGGTGCTTCAAACCTGGATTTATAAAGGACATCTACAGCTGCATAATACTGGCAAAGGATGAAAAAATACATACCAGAGCCCTTTGTAATTCACAAAAATGCCAGATTCCATGGAATATTTGTAAAACTACTGTGTACCTGGAAATGCCCATATGGAGAGCAGATATACAAATGATATTCTGCATCACTGAATCCTTTGAGTATGGTGCTGTAATGCTGTTGACATTTACAGGGCTCCTGTTGCAGACTAACTACACCAACTCTAACTGACTCTAACTAACTCACTAACTCCCCTGAAACAATGATATTGTACTCGTCACAGAATTGTTGAGCTACAGCATCAGCGAATCCTATGAGAAAACATTGAAGATTACCTTTGGCACACATCTATGCAACACTGCAATGCTACCTGACACTATTTTTCAACAACACTCTGCTTCCTCCCTCCTGGAGATGATGCCGTGTTGCCACCAATCAGAGGACGCATAGCATCAGATCCCCCATTTACATTGTTGGGAAAATCGGTGCTGCTTTACATGCACAGTTAATGAGTCTCTAATTATTGTGAATCATTGTGGAGCAAGCATACATACATGCAAGCTTCTGACAGTGTAGCATGTATCAGCTGTCAGGTAAATAGGTCTCAGGGACATTACCTTCAGAAACCAAGAATAATGTCAGACATCTTGACAACTGACAAATATATATTGGGGGGAGAACACAGGGAAAGACAGGAAAAGGGATTAGAAACAAATGCTTTTGGCAGATTCAGCTGCTAGATAGGAGACAAATACAATGTCAAGGTACATGGCTACTGCCATGGTAGGAATGGGCCCGGTCACTGTTGTCAAGTCTAGTCAAATAGCAGATGGAGAAAAAGGAAATTTATAGGATGATGCTAATCAAGATGTTACTAGGGCAATTAAGGGCCTAGCCAAAAAGTTCCTTATAATTTAAAAGAGTTTATCTCCTTCTTTTCTAGATGAGTTATCCTGGGAAAATGTTGAGTGCCTATCCAACTATTGTGATTAACTTTGAAAGTGGCCATAGTACTGTTTTGCCTGACAAGTAGATGGAGCCAGTGCTACAGATATGGAATGTGCTGGATTAGGTGTCTATCCTGCCAAAGTTGTAGGAAGGATTGAAAGAACCTTTCCCAACTTGGACCAGCACTATGGAACAATTTTCCTCTTAACAAAGAAACTCTTGTTGAGCTCAAAACTATACCACAATCAACAAACATCTCCGTAATGATTCTGTTTGCAAATGCTTTAAAGATAATGGGGAAGTGAGCTGATTCATTTGTTATTTACTTCTGCTCTTCATCCATCCCTTGTTTAAATGACAAATTGTATTGTACACTTCTATTGTAATGTTTGTTCTATGTATGCATATGCATCAAGACACAATTACCCTTTTGACTTTTAATGTCTCCTAGTGACAGGAGTCAAACCACATACTACTAGATGCACTGCAAATCAAATATTGATGTCAGTGATGCAGGAGATCAAACACATAGCCCTTGTTTATCACAAATTAGCTGGTGGCAGTAGGAGGATTATACATCTTTTTCTATGACATTATTTGGTAATAGTAGTTGGATGCTGCATATTCGACTTGTATAGTCTGTAAAACAGTTTTAGTCAACAAAAGGCGTGCAGACCCTTGCATCCATAAGATAAAGGCACAACATTATATCTTGCACCATAGTCATTTTATTTTATAGTCAGAGGAGCTGTGATCCTGGTAACTATGGCATACAAAAATAAGGGAATTTCATATATCAATATGTCCAAGAACATAATAGCATATTTGTATGCAGATAAAACTTGTTGCACTGAAATTAGAAAGAGGGAGGTACTGGCTGTAGGTGTAGAGAATGCAGCAAAGTAGCTCAGTCCATCTCCAGATAATCTCAAAACTGAGATGGAATTACAGCGATCTGAGATACAGATGAAACCGCTGGAGTTTGAGGCAGCTGAGAGAAACAGCCTGAGTCACAGAATAGTGAGAAAGATAAAAAAATGCTAAAGACACAGAAAAGTAGTGCCAGCATGAGAGGGTGACACTGTTCCTACAACAAAGGCCCACTAGTGCTGGGGTGGCAAGTGACACAGTTCCTACATCAAAGACCCGTCAGTACTTGGGTGGGGTGGGGTTCAACCGTAGATGCTAAGGTCAGTACCAAATCGCCTCCTTAGCATAATGAGTAGGATGATTTTGATAGTTTTATTTTGGCATTAGAAGGTGTGTGTTATCAACATCAAATTGACCAAGAGCAATGGATACAGCTTTTATCTCCTCTGTTCATTAAAGCGTCTCATGCTTTATTGAAATGAATGATGTAGATTGTCTGAATTATGATAAAATGAAGCACTGTTTATCAGACTGCTTTAAACCAACTCCTGATGCTTATCAAAAGAAATTCAGAAAGCACAGAAGAAAGGCAGATAACAGTGTGAGTGATTATATAACAGAAATTAGCACATACCTTTATAGGTATATGACTAAATATTAAGTTACTGTATTTAAAATGCTGCAGGACCTTATGATAATGTTGTAAGCTCTTAATTCTTTGTATGAAGATGAGACTCTTGTTAGCAGATTGGGTGTATTAACACTGGTGAGGTAATAAGAAAATGGGTGACCCCTCTCTAGCCATCAGGGTACAAATGAATAAGAAGGCTATACCAAGCACTACACATGGGTATAAGGGAATCTGTAGGGGTGATCTAGAGCTACATAGCAGTTTGAATAGGAAAATATTGGCTTGAATACACAACATACAGTGTTGGAGTAGAATGTTTCCAGTGTAGCCAGATGGGGCATTTCCTTTCATCAACATGTATGGATGTCAGCTTCAAATGGAGACTTTACTCATTACCTTGTCACCATCATCTTATCATACTCCTTTACATAGTTATTCATAAACATATAAAAACTAACATAATTTTATAATATCAGTAATAAACAGTCATATAATCCAACGTGTTACATGCAGTTAACACCCTGCCATCAAGTCATGAGTATTTTTGGCAGCTACTTAAGGACCTTACTCAGTTTGCCATCCTCCTTTACAGACAAAAATACCATAGTATTCATATCCTAATTAATAAATTATTCATAACCTAATACACAAAGTGTTACAGTACTGCAGCTGTACTAAATACATGCACTGCCTGTTTTAAAATTGTTTGGAGTAATGTAGGTTTGTAGTACTATAAGTCTCCATGTGTGCAACCTATTTTTCTTGTCTCAGAATCAACTTGTAAGTAGTGATGCAATCCTCATAAAACTTTGCTCATTACTTTGCCATTCTCCCTTACACAAATACTCATGAAAGTATAAAAATATAATAAAGGGGTATGTGCCACAAAATGTGTGGAAATAGAAATGCACTTCTAACTGTGGTCATCACAGCTGAAGCTAACATTCACATACAGTGGTGTTTGGTATCATTGGGCATGAGGTACATTTCACCAGGAATAAGGCACTTCACCAGGAATAAGGTACACTTCCTTAAGAATGAGGTACACTACACCAGGATGTCTTTTATTGCTACTATCACACCATTACAAACATCAGTCAAGACCATTTTAATTCCATCTTCATTTAGGTGAACTCTCTCACTTGTAAACAAGAGCAGGTCTTCTACAGTGATGCTGCCATATATGACCATTAGTCTTTTACAACTGTGTGTCAGTCCATACATGAAGCTGTTGTGAAACAGACTGGCTATGTCTGCTGCCCACTGGCTTTTCTCTTATCTCTGGTACTTTGTGAGGTGTGATGTCTGACCACACAACTTGAAAAAAGGAACAGCATTTGCTTTATTTCCAGAACTACCTTGATGTGAAATCTCATGTCTCCAAGTGAAAGTGTGATTGTATCATTACTTTCAACATGCAACACAACAGTGTCAGGCTCAGGGCAAACATCACACTTTTCATCTAACAGCTGAATTAGTCAACTCCATTACCTATCTCTCCTGACAATCCATCAATATAGGCATGCTATCAGTTTTGGCTTAATGGCTAGCAGTCCAGTGGGTGTAGGAATAGACACAGATGACAGTGTAATTCATTGTTCAAAAGCAACCACATGCATAACAAAATGCAAGCAAGCTAATGCCAATGCCAAGTAGCTATGTAGGTGCAGTATAGAGATGCACATTTACAATATATTACCTTATTTGGATTTGCATGATTCAGTGTGTCTCTCCACCGTCCGCTTACCTCTCAACCTCTTAGAGTAAGAAATCTGGACAAACCCTAAAATAATGTGAGGACAACAGCCCAAAAATGGGTCAGATTTTAAATATTGCTCTTATAAGCTTAGAGAGTTGCTAGAACAACAAGTTGTGTTAGTATGCATTTTCAGAAGGATATAGTCTGAAGCTCAAAGATATGCCTTTAATGACTTCAGTCTTCAGTGATTTTTCTAAAAAAACACTAATTTCATCAGGAAAAGGCCAAAAATATAAGGCAACAATCTGAACAGCTGAGAAGTACAGGGTGATTATTCATTTAAATGTGATAAAGTTACCATTCTTCAGTGATTTGTGGATAACTACATCCCTACCTAACTACCTACCTATCTAGTTACCTACAAGCAACCACCAACATATACAGTATGTCAGAAACATAGTTGACAGAGGCCATATATAAAAAGAAAACCAAAGTAAGGACTGCCACTCCATTAAATTACACAGGACAGGTAGGAACATTCTTGCAGCTTGTGGGCATCAAGAAAATACAATACTAGTGCTGATTTCCCACTCAGTCTGCTGACACTGGCACTGACTCAAGACTTCCACCAGTGTCAGCAGACTATCTGATCTCTGCTGGCTCTATTTCTGTGTGTCCTTTCACGGCCAAAGCATGTATCACAGCAGGGAAATATACATATCCAGTGTTTCTGTGACATAAATACTGTCAGTCTGATGTGCTACCAATGGGCATCTTAAAGTGTCACAGATGCAGTGCACACGGATAGCTGCATTGTAAAGGGAGGGCAACACTAAGCCAGCTGCAACTGTAGAACAAGGAGAAGAATGACCATCATTCCTATAAGTTTACTATGTCAGAGAGGAAACTTTCATGACACTTGTGGATATCAGGAGCTATCCTACAGCAGTACTAACCAACCACTCAGTGCTGAAAATGATACTCTTTCAAGATTTTGTCCACTGTCAACAGTCTGCTTGACCTCTGCTTGCTCTATTTACACATGGCTCATTTTTGTTATGACCTATTTACAGCATGCATATCCAGGACAGCAGCACTGCAGGATTGAGCTGTAACAAATCCAAATACCCTACTGCCATCATGGATGCTGCCAAGGTGCATGCCATTTTAATTTCCAGTGGGCTAGCATTGTGTGCCATCATGGCATATTTCTTATTGTTTTCAAATGAACAAACATCTGTGGCCATTTTATTCTCCAAAACACAAAATACAGTGATTGATCTGGCATGTAGGACATGTCCAATAAGTATCAATAAGTATCAATACATTTGCCTTTCAGGACACATTTTTTCATTTGGATTACTGCCATTTCACTGGGACTTATGCTCAAAGCATCTCACTGACTCTTTGCCGGTAACCTCAGAGCTCTTCTTCCTTTTCGTGTAACCTCAAGCAGGTGCAGCTCCAGCATCCTGAGAAAGTATGATTAGATTGCAAGAACAATGTTCACAGCATGTGAAATGAGCCCTTAGTACTTTCAATGCACAATAGTCTTAAAAGGCCAGACTTTAAAACGAAGAAATGACAAGAAGGTAAGTTGCATTCATTCACATCCTGCCCACCCACTCCCTCATTTTGTGACTGTAATCCTGAATGATTTGTCAGAAACTAGAAATTATATGTGCCACAAACCAAAAATAGAAGGGAATGTCAGGAACATTTGTGAAATCAGGAATAGTTTACAGTTTCTTTCACACAAACACTAGCCAGACAATAGATATTTCAACTTATCTCTTATAATAGTTCAGCACTCTTTTACTGCCTCACTAATGAGCAAGCAAATAGAAGATAACTTGCTTTTTTCCACAGCCAGCCCCTTCACATCATTTAGTGAACATAATTCTCAGTAATTTGCCAGGAAACCAAAAACTGTGTTATGCACAGATGAAAAATATGGGGCAAAAATCTGGGTCTTTATATGAAATGAGAGACAGTTTCCACTTCACTTCACTTCACACAAACGGTTCCGCAAGAATATGTCTTTCAACTTATTTTATTTATTTTATTTTACATTTGTTAACTGGGAAAGTCCGATTGGATACATATCCATTTTCAGCGGAGGCCCGGGGAGAAAAGCTCCATTGTTATCAAAGCATTTAGTAACAACAACATAAAGTGTAGTTGTTTAGTAACAAATAATAATGCAGGTTACAAGATGTTTCAATGTAGCAATACAGCTATTTACAAAGTTTTAGTTAACAAACTGAGGAGAGAAAAATGCATTTTGTAATGTGTTTAGGAAGTTATCAATAGGTAAGAGATAGAGGCCATCTGTAGGTTACTAATAGGTGAGATATAGAAAACAATTTCTATGAAGCAATGAATTCAGAGAAGACTTTCTTTTAGTGGGGGTGTGTTTGACAGTTAATATTCAGATAGAAAGCAAGGAAGATAAGAATGAAAAGGGTATATAGGGTGGGTTTTGTTTAATGTGGGCTGAAAGAAAAGGTAGTAGAGGGAGGAGTTAGACACAACTGAGAGTTAGGATTAATAGTTAGTTATTATGTTCTTGGGTTGGTTGGGGTTTTGATAGGACTAATTAGTTAGTTACTATGTTTTTGGGTTGGTTGGGGTTTTGATGGGAGCACAACTAATTTACTGGCACAGTGTCATTTTTGTTTAGTTTAGTCGGGGTTTAGACATGGACAGCCAGAGTTTGTGCATGTGTGTCTTTAGCGCTTTTTTGAATTGAGGCAAGGAGCTGTTAGAGGTTATATCTGGAGGAAGGGAGTTCCATTTTTTTCCAGTAGAGTTGGAGAACAGAGAATCTCCAGCTGAGTTGTTTGCTTTGGTTGTTTGCACTAGCATTCTGCTGGATGAGCAGAGGGATGTTAGGTTGTTATAGGGGGTGATAATTTTAGTTAGAATTGGGGTACTGGTAGGTTGGTAGAGGATTTTATGAACAACTATGAGTTGATTATAGTATATTTGGTTGGGTAGTTCTAGCCAACCTAGGTTGTGAAGATTATGACAATGATGGGTTCTGTATGTGGAGCCTGTGGCGAATCTAGCTATATTGTTATAGCAGTTGGTGATTTTGTTGAGGTTCAATTTAGATAGATTAGTAAGGATGGGTGAGGCATAGAGAAGGGAGGAGAGAAGATGCGTGCAAGCTCTGGTGGTTCTGGCAGTTGGGGTTAGACATTTCTTTATTCTATACATGGATCCTATTTTTTTATTTACTGTTTTTATGGTTTTGTCTATATGGGCATTGTAATTCAGATTGTTGTCAATGATTATGCCTAGTAGTTTGGTGTTTGGTTCAGGAGAAATTGTAGTCCCATTGTTTGAAGAGACTGTAAATATTGGTGGTGTTTGCTTCTGCGTGGGGGAGAAAAGTAATAGTTTGGTTTTATTTGGGTTCAGTAGGAGTAAACGATTATTAAGCCAGTTTTCTACTTTGTTAAATGTAGACTGGGTTAGGGATTGTAATTCTGCTGGAGTAGAGGCAGTGCAGATAAGTGTGGAATCATCTGCGTACTGTATGGAGGTAGCCTGTGGTATAATTTTGGGCAGATCATTAATGAATATGGAGAAAAGAAGGGGACCTAGAATGGAGCCTTGGGGAACACTGAGAGTCACAGGTAGAAAGGGGGATAGATTATCTTTCCACAATACAATACAATTAATAATATTATTATTAATAATAATGATAGAGTGAGTTGAGGGAATCTAAGAGTAAGCTGTGATTTACCATGTCGAATGCTTTTGATAGATCAAGGAAGAGGGCAGAGGAGAGCAGGTTTTGATTACGGTTGTGATTTATTGTGTGAGAGAAGGAGAGAAGGGCAGTGATTGTACTGTGGGCTGGTCTAAAACCATGCTGGGATGAGGCTAGGAGAGAGTTGTGGGTGAGGTGGGCTAATAGTTGTTTCTGTATGCATTTCTCCATTATTTTGGCTAGGGGAGATAGAATTGCAATAGGTCTGTAATTTGAGAGTTCTATGGAGTTCCCTCCTTTGTGAAGTGGAAGAATGTGTGAGATTTTCCAGATGGAAGGGATGTAGGATTCTTGGATAGTATGCTTGATTAAGATGGCGATAGGGTATGCTATTACTTTAGCAGCCTTTTGTAGAAATTCTGTGGGAAGTTGGTTGGCTGCAAGGGTGGTAGGCTTTAATTTTTCAAGTGAAGATTTGATATAGTCAGTGGAGATAGGCTCTAGTTTTAAGGGAGAGGGGATCATGTGACTAGGTGCGGTTGTGGAGGAAGAGGAGGGAGATAGATTATTGGCTAGGGATTTGATGTTTTGAGTGGAAAAAGTGTTAAAGGTATTTGCTACTGATTCAGGGGGTAGATTTAAGGTTGATGAGGGGGTGGAGGTCGAAGATTTACCTGGGTGGAGTAGTTTGTTCAGACCTGACCAGAATTTTTGAGGCTGATTTTGGTGTTTTTGCTGTAAGTTGAAATAGTAATTTTGCTTGTCTAAGATAATATATCTTTTAGCTTCATTTCTAATCTGTTTGTATGTTATGTGGGCTTGTGAGGATTTGGAGGCTCTCCATGAGGTCCATGCTCTATTTCTTGAAGTAAGTTTTTGTCTAGTGGTATAGGTTAGCCATAGAGCTGTTTTATTTTTGGTTCTAAATCTATGTTTGGGAGCGTACTTGTCTAAGATAGCTAGGAAGGTGGTGTTGAATTCTGCAACTGCTTGGTCAAGGGGTAGTGTCTTAAGTCTGGCCCATCTGCATCAGCTTAGATCAGATTGGAAACTGTTTAGGTTAAAGTTCTTTGTATACCTGCGGGTTATAAAGGTGGTTTGGTGGGGTATGTCTTCTTTTTTTCTCAATATATAGGTTAGGAGGTGATCGCTCATATCCTCGGGTAGGGTACCTGCTTTGTACAATTGAGGATTGTTATTTATAAGGATCCAGTCTATAATGCTTTCCTTTTTGTTAGATTTGTTGATTCTGTTGGGGGTAGTAATGGTTTGGGAGAAACCATGTAAGTTGATACGGGTGGTTGGGAAAAGTGCTGAACAAGTTGTCCAGTCGATGTTGAAGTCTCCAAGTATGATTGTTTCTTGGGGGTGAGAGGAGGATAACCATTGGAGTGTGCTTTCTAAGGTGTTTATGTTATCACCTGGAGGAATATAACTACATACTATGTTTATAGATTTGTTTTTGTTGAGTTGTACTTTTGAGATTATTGTTTTGGTGTTGGTAGTTACTTGGTCGGGGGGGGGGTATTAATTGTAGTTAACTATAGAGAGGATTTGTATAGGATGGCTACTCCACCTCCTTTTCTCACTTTACGGTCAAGTCTTATTATATTGTAGTGGGGGGTAATATTTCATTGTCAGTGATAGTGGGTTTAAGCCAGGTTTATGTGAGGCAGAAAACATCAGGTGAGTGCATATCTATTAGTGCATGCAGGTCATGCAGTTTGTTATTTATACTTCTGATATTTAGTTGACAGACTAGAAATGATTTTGGGGCATTATGTGAGCTTCTTATGTTGGTAGGAGTTACATCTAAAGGGTTATTGAAGGATTGTGAGTTTGGGCCAGGGTTAGGATGGATGCCACCATCGGCTATGAGATTACGTAAACTTTGTATGAGTTTGGTGAACTTTAGTAGAAGTTGGTAATAGTTTTTGGTCTTTGGGTTTAAGTATGTTGGCTGTAATGGATGAAGAGGTTTTGGAACTGGATTGTTGTGGAAGTGGGGTTGTGTTGAGGGAGGATTGTGTGTATGGTAGTGGATTGTTGTAGTTGATGTAGAGTGTTGAAAATTGGGCAGGTATTGGAATTCATAGGCAGTGAGGAAATGAAGTATAATGAGTGGGGGTATGAGGTAGTACAATGGTTTAAGTTTAGGGGATGAGGAAGGAGTTGGTGGATTCATGGTAGTTATGGTAGTAGATAAGTTTAAGAGAAGTAAGGGAGTTGTTATAGAGGAGGTAGAGTGTATGAGAGTAGGGAGTAGGTGAGGTGGGTGTATGGGAGATGTAGTGGGATTGGATTTAACTGTGTAGTAGGAGTGGCAAGTTATTTAGGGGAGTGGTTAGTAGGAGTGGTCAATTAGTCAAGGGAGTGGTTAGGGTAGTATAAGTGTAGGAGTAGTGGGGGTGGGTGGGAATTGGGGGCAGGGTAGGGGAGCGGAGTGAGCCCGAAGGGCGAACGGAGCGGGAAGAGCCAAAGAAGAAGAAAAAGCAGATAAAACCATCAGTGGAGTGCTGATTGTTTAAGGTGAGTATGTCAAGGAGATAATACTTTGTACATATGAGAATGTGTTTTTTAAGGAGATAAAACTTTGTAGAGTCGAGAAGTATGTAGAAGTAGTGGGGTAGGTGTGGGTCTATCAGACAGCAAGGTAGGAAGTATAGTGGTTGTTTGAGAGAAAAAAAGTACGATGTAGAATTGTAGCAGTGGGAAAAAGACCTGGGAGGAGGAGGGATCCACCTAGTGTGTACAGATAGTACTGCAACCGAGGCTATTCACAGGGCTTCAGGTCTAAAAGTATAGGCAGGTTAACACAGGGGTTGATTAGAAGGTTGTTGAGAGTAGTTGCTCTGTTGGTTGAGAGGGGGAAGGATTTGGCTGCTGGCTATCCTGGCTTTGGGTTTTACAGGTTACACTTAGGGTGAAAGTAATAGTTATATCTTTTGGTAACAGAGAGTATAAAACATACTTTCTTATGTCCTTTAGGGGAAAGAATCCCAGAGAGGTTTGGTAATGATCCTTAGCTTGGGGTGGAGGCAGCAGTCCTAGACAGGGTGAGAGACCCAAGACTTAGTACAGGTCAGTCGGTGGTAGTGCTGGGAAAGAAGGGGAGAAGACAAAGTGGAGGTATGAGAATTAGTACAAAACAAACATTTTAAACAAAGTACTAGAAAGGATAATGCATAAAATAATCACAGTTTCAAGGAAAACATTTGTTATTCAACTTGATATGCTTATTATGTTTGTGCAGGCTTGAGCAAGGTAAAATGCATTTACTAGTGGGCTTGTACAACAGTTATTTCAACTATTCCGCTTATCAATAAGTTTACAGGTCAGCTAGAATAAGCAGGTTGAATAATACAAAATGACCAGTGGTCATACATTCATTTTAAATGTGATGCTAGATGTTCAATCAAACATAGCAGGGGAGAATGCACAAGGGTCCATAAGTCTAGTATACAGCTTTCGACATTTCTATATATTCAGCTTGCAACATCTCTATATACCTTATGTATTAACTAAACAACTGCATAGAATGCTTGTACAAAAACCTGTAGCTAGAGCTCTTTTGTTATGAATGAGTCCCAATGTTCATGTTATCTGTTACACTAGGGCCAGATACACATGTGCGCTGGACAAAAGTTCAGCATTCTGGTGGAGGGAGTGATTGTAGATATAGTGCTCCGCTTATCATACATAAATGTGGGCCATTTCACAAAGCAAGTCTCTAACGCGGTTTGTTCGCATTTGTGTGTGCGCCGCTACCTGTTAGAGAATTAGACTCGCAGCTTTAATAGCGAGGTGGCCCCAGAAGTCCTTACATGAAACGCACAGCAGCCTAGGGTAACTGAGGGATTAAAGATGGCGCCACTTATGTAATACAAACAGTGATTTACCAGAAAAACAAAATTATGAAGGATAATACAAAAATGAGAGAAATCAGGGATGTTCTGCAGAATGTTTAGCATTAGAGGGCTATGTGTATGTAAGTGCATGAAAATGAAACAGGAGCCACAGTACAGGAAACTTATTTTAGCGCACTTACACAATGGTAGAAACAAGCTTACATAGCCACAGGACAAGTGCTGATAAAACCTTAAAGCTAACTTTACTGTGGCTTCTATGCCATATTCTTTAGATTTCAACATTAAAGTGTAAGGGACATCACCAAACAAGATTAATCTGTCTACCAACACATTAGCAGGATACACTCTCTCCAGCCTACCAGCATGGCAGTAACTGAATTCTGAGTTCTGCTTCATCAACAAAATGGTATATCAGGGAATGAAGAGGCATTAGAAGCCCCATTGGAGGTAGTGTTTATTAATAATTAGAAATAAAAATTCAGTCACAGTCATGCCAGTAGAGTTGAAGGGGTGTATCCCACTAGCCTAACTAGTAACAAATGTGAAAAACACCACAGGTAAAGAATGAAATTATATTATATTGGGCATAGAAATGGGATGCATTAACTGACTTCAACCCAAAGTGATTTACCAGAAAACAAATCATTGTATGCTACACAAAGCAAAAATATGAAAGAAAATCAGGGATGTTCTGCAGCTGAGAGTGAACGTGTTTCATAGCAAGAAATAAAAGCAGACGATACACAGCAGGTATCAGAAGAAGAAAGTTTATATAACGGTTCAGTGTGTGCTGGTGAAAACATAAAGCTACCACCCACCACTGTGTAGCTTCTACTTTATATTATTTTGCTAGCAGTATTAAAATATCAAAGACAGCACTGTTCAGGATTTTCCTGTCTGCTAACACATTCGCAGGGCACACCCTCTGCTAACAGCATGACAGTATCCGAATTCTGCATCATCAGTAAAAAGGTATCTAAGGGAAAGAACAAGAATCAGAAGCCACAGTAACAGTATCCTTATTATTTATTAATAGTTAGAAATCAGATTGTAGTTGCTGTCAGACCTGTAGATTGGAGGGGATATGTTCTGTTAATGTAACTGGGTGCACTGTGCAGGCAACCTGTCCAAAAACTCAAAAATGTTGGTTAGTTACAATGACAGTCTCTAGTCCCTTTCACAATGGCTATGATGAAGTAACAATCTTCTCTTAAAGTCATAGTTTGCAATCTCTCCACTGTTAAGCTACTCAGATGTGCTGCTTTTCCCAGATTTTGCCACCTCCTCTAAGCCTCAGTTGCTCTTCCTGCTGTTATCATCACGTCTTGGTCCAAAGCTGTACTGCATTACAAGAGGGAGCCTGTAACTTTCTTAATAAAGTATCTTCTCTGAAAGGAAAGGAGTGAATACTGCTATGACACCACCTATTCATTATCCCAGGAAAAAACTGCTGAAGTTAGGGAGTGAAGGTGTTATGTAAGTGGTGGGTTGAATTCTGTGAACCTCGTTGGTTGCTGCTACTTACATCACCTTTCAGGGACTCATCAAAGAAGTTCAGGCTTTACTGTGGGTCAAACAGGGTATACTACACTAATTAAACATTAATGAATTAAAATTTTAAGTGATCTTATTTGTAGGAATATGGGAGAAGGACCAAGACCAGGACTTATTCAGCATATCACTAAAAACAGAATGCCACAGGGAGAAAATTGGAAAATTGGCTTGCTGTAAATGATGACAACTCCAGACTAAGTAAACAGCAAACCTTTTCTCCCTCTCTCTCTCCCTCTCTCTCAAAAAAATGCAAGTAAGAGTTGAAAGCAGTGAAAGAACAAAGTTTAGAAAGCAGGAAGCAAATGTCATGTAACTTTTTTTAAGCTCTGTTTTCAAGGATGGAGGTAAACTGTAAGCATTAACTTATTTAGGCCAGCAGATGGCACTCAGAGATAATGCAGCAGTATATTAACAGACTCAGGGAGTACTCAAATGTATGTAGAGGCATGGCCTGAGATGATACTCTGTGATAATGAATTAAAATCCCTCCATCACATATTTTTTTAGTAATTATAAGACTGATATTCTTTTAATGCATTTCTAACTAGTAATGTACTTCACTGTGCCAGTTATTCCTGAAATTGCCATGTGCATGACAGTTGTAATGAACCTGTATACCACTGCATTTAGGCTTTTTTTCTTTATTTTTTTTTCTTTATAGTACTACACTTTTCTGTTGTTCATTGCCTCTTTAGGAGTGTTATTATCATTGCAAGGTTCATTGACCTTGTAAAACTGTGATTTTTTTTAATGTATGTGTAACCATGGTAATGCCCTTCATTCTGTCTGTTATTCTGGAAGTTACATATACATGGCAACTTGTAAGCCTCAGTGCACCACAGCGGTGGAGATTATTGTTCCTTTGGACTATTATAGCATTAATAAGTTGTTCATTGCCTATTAGTATTGATAGTTTTAGCCATCTTATCTGTGTTGCTTTCCTAACTTGTGTCATTCAGCCCAGCAATTGTCAGACTGTTTATGACAACTTCATATACCTCTGTTTTCCACAGCAGTGACTGTTTTATTTTCCCTGTTTATTGATTTTTCCATGCGTTAATGTTCATTGCACACACACAGACACACACACACTGACACACACACACACACACACACACACACACACACACACACACACACACATATAAACACCAGATTCTATCCATACAGTGAGATACTCCCTGGGAATCACGAAGGTTCTGTGCAAGAATAACTTATTCTTGCACGGAACTGACCATGTCTGTGTAGAGCAGCAGCTTGCCTTGCATATTCATGAAGACGCGCTGCTCTACTCTTAAATTGACACATTCTTTGTGTATGAGTGCAGGGGGTGTGTCTGAGAGCAGTGGTCTCACAATACACACGCTCCCTGCACTTGAGAAATGCCAAACGGAATGTAAAATGAATGAAGGTCTCCATTGACACTTTAGTGTCTGTGGAGAAAACAACAGACAGCCTACCTCAAAAAAACATACATACATGGCAGAATGCACACAAGTGCAGTCCGGAAAAACGGCAGTGTGACACACTGCATACCCCTTGCAAAATACATGCTAATGTAAAGCCTGTAATTCTACCAATGTTCTAAGTTTCTAACAGCAATATTTAAAATATATTCCTAATTTTTTTTTCTGTGTGCAATAAAGTTTAAGCGTAGCTGCGCAGGTTTGCCCATCACGCAGCTATGCATAGCAGAGTTAAAACATCAAAAGAAGTTAAATAGAAATATACACACTACAAATAGTGACACTAGAATAGTGTACTGGTTAGAACATTCACCTAGCATGGAGTCAGTCACGGTTTGAGCCCCACAGCAATCCATACATTTTCATATGTGAAACACAACTAAAATGCTCTTTTCAGAAATAGGTAGTGAATATTATTATGTATATGTTAACCAGGGTAGTGTAGCAGCCCCAAATGTGATGTGTCAGTGAAATTTAAAGTTTAAGCAAGATGTAGCATAGCACAGCAGATTTGCGCACTGGTAAGCAGGGCTTAGCATCTACCCCTTTAAGCAATGCTTATCTTTGCTAAGCAGGTTTGCCTGGTGCTCAGCTTAACTCAGCAGTTTCAAAACTGTCCAATAATGGTAAAGGGTGGGAAATTAGCCCTATTTAAACCTCACAGGCAGGAATACAGCATATAACCAGTTGTGGCTCCCCACTGTAGGCACTATGGCTGGTGTAGGTGAAGGTGTGCGCTTTTGGGTGGAGCGCTGGGGCATTCAGGAGTCCAGGGTCATGGTCGGACTCCTCATTAAAGACCATGAAGGGCGACTGTTGCAGGACTAGTACCAGAGCTCCCAATACAAAGTGGAAGCCTGTGACCATCTTGCTCGAGATCTCACCCCTGCCACTGGCATCCCTGGTGAGCAGGTCCGGCACCACTTTGCCGACTTGAAGCGGATGAAGAGAGATGTTTTGGACCAGTGGGTCCAAGATGCCTGGGTGGGGAATGCTCCAGCCATGTGTAAGTATTAGTCAAAATAAGTGTTCTCCAAAGTCCATCTGTGTATGTGATGGATATGTATGCATAAATGTTTTTTCTTATCTCCTGTACAGCTGCAGATGAGAGGGCTGTGAACTTGGAAGCCCATGCCAGCAGGCTGCTAAGGCTGTGTCGCAAGGCTGGTGAGTAATAATCTAGCTGGTATTATGCAGGGCAAATAAATAAAGTAGTAGAATGTTACCTTGCAGTATTTAAAAATGGGTATGGCTTTTAGTGACTGAAGAAGCCAGTAGGAGAGTAATAGTGACATACAGGTTATATATCAATAAAAGTGTAAGTACTTGTCAATAAAAGTGAAAACCCCAGAGTGGTTGTGTTTACTCTGGTATTGTATGACTTGAAATGTTTCATCCACCACAATTTGATATCAGAATAGTAATGTGTTAACCACTGTTTTTCACACTGCGCTATGTCAAAAGGTATGTATAAAAATGTATATAAACGAATGTTGTAATCACAAGGTCAGATTGTACAACCAAGAGAGAATTAGACAGAAAACATTCAAGAAAGACACAGCAGTTTCTCAATCGCTTCTTCTGATGAAACACAAACTTGTATTTTTAGTAGAAACAGCCATGGTTCAAATCCCGGGAGTGATAGTAAGCTGTACCCATAATTTCAACTAGGATTTTGTGAATATGTGTAGAAACAGTCAGGTAGTGTCAACATAAATTCCCTCACAGATCTTCCAGGTGAAAAAAAGGTATAAAGTAGCTATAAGAAGGCTGTAATTATACTGTGTGCAACACCCACAGTCCAACCCCAAGGCTGCAAATAACAGCAAGATAAGTATGTACACAGAGTGGTCTCCCCCAAGAAATGTTCAAAAGTGTAATGCTGTCACTGCTACCAGTCCCTGCTACCAGGTCAACTGATAGAAATCAAGGCAGAGTATAGCAGTAGCTCTCACACACACACACACACACACACACACACACACACACACACACACACACACACACACACACGCACACACACACACACATACACACACACACACACACACACACACACACACACACACACACACACACACACACACACACACACACACACACACACACATATACACAGTATGCATGCACATATGTAACCCTGAGTATGTAAATATGGGTAGAAACAGTCAGGTAGTGTTAAGAAACATTCCCTCTGCAGGTCTTCCAGGTAAGATAAGGTATAAAGTAGCTAAGAAGGCTGTATTTATACTGTGTCCAACACCCATGGTCCAACCCCAAGGCTGCAAATGACAACAGGATAAGTACATACACCAAGTGGTCTCCCCCAAGAAATGTTTAAAAGTGTCAAGCTGTCACAGCTACCTGTCCCTGCTACCAACAATCAGGATGACCAATAGAAATCAAGGCAGAGTATGTCAGTAGCAAACACACACACACACACACACACACACACACACACACACACACACACACACACACACACACACACACACACAAACACACACACACCCACACACACAGTATGAGAGCACATATGTCACCTTGACTATGTGAATATGGGTAGAAACAGACAGGTAGTGTTAACAAACATTCCCTCCACATGTCTTCCAGGTAAGAAAAGGTATAAAGTAGCTATAAGAAGGCTGTAATTATACACTGTGTACAAGCATACCACTGCCCAACCCCAGGCCATAAGTTGTTGTAATAATACCTGTAGAGTAATGATTAGAGCAATGATCATTAAAGCTGTGACCACTGCAAGAATCTACATTTGCTAACTGACATATCTCTCTGTCCCCCACCTTATCTTCACCAATAATCTAAACACATAAATGAATGGGTATGTTTTCCACCAAACCTACTGTTGGGACATGTGTCCTATTGTTCTACAAATGTTGAAATGTATTCCAATTAATGTTCCCTGCTCAAATACTAACATCAGTGGCCTGTTGCTATCAATGTAGCCTGCATGCCGGTGTAATGCCCACTGTGGTTCCATATATGCATGTGTTCTTTTTGCTATGCAAATGTTCCAAATCTGTTGTTTTGGGTTAATGGGAATACTCATGCATGCTGTTATAACTAATCATGGAATGTGTTTACCATTACTAACCAACATATGTTCTAAAACTGCAACACCATAGCACGTCTAGGAAGGCCAATCCCAGTGGGTCCTCTTCTCCCACCTCATCTGGCCATGGCACCGGGCCCCAGCATGTCTGGAACAAACCCCGGGACTTCCTTGTCTGCTGGGCCTGTTCCACCTTTGTGTGGAACCACCTCAGGGGATGGGGCTCACCCCCCCCCATGAGCGGGCGGGAACAGAATGCAAGTCCAGGGTCTGTTGCGTAGCGAGCTCCGCAAAAAATTGGGAGATCTGCTATGCCAGCATCAGGGCTGCATGGTGAAATCAGAGGGTCAGCCTGCCCCTCCTGCTCAGCCCCCAGTACAGTTATCTTTGGGGGTGTGAAGGTGCAATGGTGACTGCCCATGAGTGGTAACCTCAGTCCCACTGTATCCATTTGGGGGCTCATGGGCTTCCAATTACCAAATACCCCTCCCCGTCCAAGGTGTTTACCCCCCACATGTGTCATATACTGCTCCTGTATGCTGTCTTATCTATCTTGTCTGTCTTTCTACCCAACCTACCTCCCCAAATATACATACTTATGTTTCCCCAACATCCCACTCTCATCTTAAAAAAAAGGCAATCTGTTCTCCCCCAAAAAATGTCACCCCATGCATAGTTGTCCATTTCACACACGTGTCCACTGGACACATGTAATCTGGTCTAATTGGCTTAACACTGATGAATGACTTTGTCCGAAAGCTTTGTTCTGGAATATTGGAGTATTCATATTAAAACTTTTAACACTTGGTGCTGTGAAGCTGTTTTTCTTTTTGCATATTTGCTAGTTTATAAGCTTCACTTTATTTCAGTGTTGTTTATTTTACTCACTAATTGGCTTCATAATGCATTATTGTTGCCTTCACCCCTCTCTCAGTGGTTTGAGTGTCCAAATCCACCTCCAAATTCAGTAGATATGCACAGCTGTTGCTGTAGAAGAAATGGACAGCTATAGACCTTCCCTACACCAATCCTGCACATCCCTAGCTATCTTTCATACTGTTTTTCCATCTTCGTGCCTCCTTTTTCAACACTTTCCTATCACCCCTTTTTTCTTTTCTTTTAAAGAAATTAGTGTGGGGATAAGCAGGAGTAATCAGTAGTAAGTGGGACTAAGCCTGTTTGTCCAGTGTTAAGTGATGCTTATACAGATTAAGCACTTTTAAGCCTGTCTGTCAATATAGTTAACCGGAAATTAGCATTGCTTACCGCCACACAAACCCACGTACAACTGCTTAAAAGTGCCTTAATCACTCTGTATCCAACAGCCCTTGTTCTTCCCAGCAACAAAATATTCAACCCTTGCAAGTCCTCAACCCAGGACCCTGCACACAATAGCCACAGCAGTTCACCACTAAGCCATCTGAGCTGTAGACATGTCTGATGTTTTTTTCAAATATATCACGTAGCAGAGTCATTCAACAGTAGGAAAAAGGTTTGTTAACATTAGTCATGTGTTGTACATAGATATAAATGTGTATGTGCATATATATATATATATATATATATATATATATATATATATATATATACACATGCACACACACACACACACACATATATATATATATATATATATATATATATATATATATATATATATATATATATATATATATATATATATATATATATGCAAATTGGGTCACAGATAGGCCTCATAGTGTGGAAATAGCTGACTCCAAGTCAGACTGCTGAGCAGTCATAAGTGAAGTCCCACAAAGTTCAGTCCTGGATACTCTCATGTTTGGTATCAACTTTTCTGAAGTCCATGCCAACATGAAGGGGCTCTGGCTGACAAAGTCTGCAGAAAATTGTAAGTTGGGAGCTTTATTAACTACCCAAGTGATGTTGGCATCCTACTAAAAGGCCTCACTGAGACCAATGACTGGTGTCAGAGCCATGGCATTAAATTCAATGTCAGAAAATGTGTTGTCATCCCCTTTCTGGAAAACCCTGTTTCCATGAATAACCACATCAATGGTAGTCCCCTGAACAAAGAAGGCATTATAAAAGATCTGGGTACACAGGTTGACAGCAATGTCTCTTGACCACCACATTGCCACTGTGGTCACAAAGTCCTTCTATGTGGCACATCTCAACAGTAACGCATTATCATCCAGGAAGGAAGAGGTCATTGTCCCCCTGTACTCTTCTTGACAGAGTGACACAGTTTGTTTCAGCATGCATATTCTGATGGATGTGAAGTAGGTAAATAAAATGTATGCCCTCATTTTCTGACAACAATCATATCATTACAGTGATTTACCAGAGAAATGATAATAATCTGTAAAACAGACCAGAAATATGAGCAATAAACCTGGACATCCTGAAACAATCCAGCCAGTTGACAGGTATGCTCAGAACACCATTATGCAATGAATCTGGACCAAGGCTGACAAAGTGGTGGGTGAAAGCCATGAAAATGGGGATGTATCTCAAGTAGTGGCGTAGGTAAGCTAACACAGTTGCTGTAGTAACACCCTACTGTGTGCTCTAACATATATTTACTGAAATAGCACAAGTAATTGAATTAGAACATCTGCTATGGGTAATTACACATGTATTTCCAAATATATCAGGCACTACGGGAATGTAAAATAATGAAAAAACAGCCAACAGCTCAGAACACGATTCACATTATTCCAAGTAAGCGCTTTCGGCTGAACCTCCAGCCTTCATCAGACAAAGACCATCATTCACAACCAACTTTTATATAAAAATACTAATTAATAACAATTAAAATCAATTAAAAACAATAAAACAATCAATCACCTATTAAAGGACCTCAGTTTTAAAATACAAACAATAGAAATAGTCTCATTTAACCCTGGTCTATTGGAGGCATTTAAATAAATCTGCCACCAATACTCTCTAGTTTCAAGATATGTTTTCCATGGACCACCCTGGACCCTAATTTTACTTGTTCCAAAACTATAAATCCAAATGTATGGCTCTGATTCATTTCAATATGTTTATAAAGTCTCATTGGTAAGATCAGACCATAAACTAATCTCACTGGACATCCGTATTCCGACCCCACCCCCAGCCAAGGAAACCACGGTGAAGAACTTCTCAAAAGCAAACTTCACACTTCTCAAAACCGAGGTGGAATCTTTCAAAGCCCCCAGAGCAGTGGAAAATATGGCCCAAAATGCAGAATCCTTTACAAAAGCATTCTATGGACACCTACAGGAATGCATGGAGCATGCTATCCCAAACAAAACCAAGACTCACTCCACCAAAGGCAGGAGACCTGTCTGGTGGACCCCAGCCATAAATAAGCTATACAACAGAAGGAGAAAGCTACTACATGATAGAGCAAAATCCCAAAAAGGGAAGGAGTCTCTGATCAGTACTAGCAAGAAACTACGATCCCTCATAAAATCATCTAAGGCCAGCTTCGAAAGAAAAATTGCACAAGACACTAAAGATAATCACAAGGCCTTCTTTAGTTATGTCAGAAACCTGGGAGGCAACTCCCAGATATGCTCTAAGTTAGTGCAAAATGACAAAAAATACACTGAACCCACAGACATTGCCAACATCCTGGCAGAAAGGTTCAGTGCAAACTCCCCCCCCCCTCTCCCCCAAAAGAGCAAATGTCTATCCCAACAGAGTGTAGCCTTCCTGAGATCACAGATGCACAGGTGAGAGCTGCCCTCTCCAAAGTAAAAAACACAGCATCAATGGGACCAGACGGTGTCCCGGGCTGTATCTTACACGAGCTCCAAGAAGAACTAAACCCTCACATAAAGTCACTGTTCAATCTCAGCCTTACTACAGAATATGTACCCAAGGAATGGTGTACAGCAACAGTGGTCCCCCTCCACAAAGGTGGTGCCACAACAGACCCCAAAAACTATCGCCCTATAAGCCTGACTAGCCTGGTCAGCAAAGCTATGAAGCGTATCATCATGGAAATCATAAACAAAGACAGTGGAAACTTCCAGACACTGGATACTATCCGATTCGGCTTTGTTAAGGGCAGATCTTGCCTCTTGAACCTGGTCATCTTCTTTGAAACAGTTACCAAAGCCATAGATTAAGGGAAGGTAGTCCACACAGCCTACCTGGACCTTGCAAAGGCCTTCGACACAATACCCCACTCAGGCATCATAAATAAGCTCACCAGCTTAAATATCAACCCCTATATCACAAGATGGGTTGCAAACTGACTCAGGGATAGAACCCACATGGTCATAATAGCAGGTGCCATGTCAGACTCTAAACCAGTTGCAAGTGGCATCCCACAAGGCTCAGTCCTGGGACCTCTCTTGTTCGGTATATATTTCTCCGAGGTACAGGCTAACACGGGTGGACTATGGCTTCCCAAGTTCGCAGATGACTGCAAACTGGGTGCCATAATTGACTCTCCGGTCGACACAAGCATCCTCCAAAAGGGTCTCACAGAGACGGATAACTGGTGCCAGAGCCATGGCCTAAAGCTAAATGCCAAAAAGTGCATAGTCATCCCCTTTGGGAAAAACAAAGTGCCCACAAATTGCCACATAGGTGGTAATCCATTAAGTACGGAAGAAGTAATTAGGGACCTGGGGACCCAAGTAGATAGCAATCTCTCCTTTGACAATCACGTTGCCAAAGTGGTTAGAAAGACCTTCTATATAGCCCACCTTATTATGAAAGGGTTCACATCTAGATCAAGAGAGGTCATTGTGCCCCTCTACTTATCACTTATCAGGCCCATAATTGAATACAATGCCCCATTTGGGATGTACCTTACCCGACATCTGCAGCAACTGGAAAGACCCCAAAAGTACCTCACCAAGAGGATCAAGGGGCTCAAACAGATGCCCTATGCAGTTCAGCTAAAGAGCCTCCAGCTCTACTCAGCTGGATACCGCCTACTCAGAGGCAATCTGTGTCTGACGTATAAAGCCATGTCCAACCCAGAATTAATGGACATGCTTCACCTCAGGAAATCCAAATCCCTTAGAGCTACACAGTCCAGGGACTTGAACCTCAGCACAGAAATAAATAGGACATACTGGAGGGACAGATTCATATCCCAGAGGCTCCCATCACTCTGGAACAAAATCCCAATCCATGTTAGGCAGAGGCCCTCACTGACCCTCTTCAAGAGAAGTCTTGACGAGTGGATGGGAGATCGTAAGTTTACCCATGGGATCTCTTCTGTGTCCCTGCTTGACAGAGGTACACTAAACTAACCTTAAAAGGGCTATCTTCTGTGACCTACTATACAGAGGCACAGTCAACTAATCTAAAAGGGTGGCAAAAGCCAAACACACTCTGGCTAGGCTTATAAATGCCCTAGGGCAGATAGCCTAGTATCAACCTATGAACCTATGAACCTATTTGTATTTTTTTTACTAATGTCATATAGATGATCATAGATTTGTTGCTTAATTTTACATTCTGTTGTTCCAATGTAATAAGAGGAACAAACTAAGCATTTAGCTGCATATATTACTCCTTTAGTATTACAATTAAACTGACCAGGTATATTAATGGCCCTCCCACCTAAGGTGACCACATCACCCTCAATGATATTATTACACTGATTACACTTCCTTATCTTCCCTTGTTTATTAACAGTAATATTAGAACAAGTATCACGCCAATCTTTTAAGTTCTTGTCCCTCTTATATATAACACTGGCTGTATACCCAGTATACTACTCAGCTCAACATCCCCTGAAATAAGCATCCAAATTTTACATACAAGATGAAAGATATCCTCACAATCATTCATGTATGTTGTGATAAAGCTCAGTTTTTTCTCGTGGATACAGTTTTTTTATTAACTACAGGGATGCAACAGCAGTGACAAACATACACCAGTGTGAAAGTGCATACCCACAACCAACATCACCACAGTCACAGTCACATACCAGTAAGTCAATAGAACAGTAGAGTATACGGACTGTATGAACAAATACATCATTGTTTTCCACAAACAAACTAGCCCTACATATACAGTCCCAATTCTCAGTGTAGTCTGAATCCTGACCTTGGTACAGGACATGTCTCAGTTTGCCCCTACAAACACATACAGCCAATAGATCAGAGGAAACTGGAGCAGCATGCACAGTCAGATAAAGAAGGAGCCATAACACTTACATCCAACCCCCTCCATAGACAGCCCAAATAACATGTACACATGACATTTGTACACAGTCATGACAGTCTGTTAACACCCGCGGTGGTGGTGCTGCGGTAGCATTGTTGCCTCACAGTAAGACGCTGTCCGGTTTGATTCTCAGCTAGAGCATCTTCTGTGTGGAGACATGCATGAATGGGCGTACCTTTGTTGAGGGTTGTGCGTCAGGGCTGGTAACTCGGCATGTAAAAATCAACTACCAATCGTTAGCGGACCGGAGTTCTGCTGTGGCGACCCCTAACTGGGAAAAGCCGAAAGACACAACAACATGATAGTCTGTTAACAATAGCCAGACATACACAGGCCTCTCACATGTACAGTTCACCTCAGAATGCACAGGCTCAGGTCTCATATCTAAGGCCTCTTCCCTGACATGTCTGTGGGTCTACTACATCACTAGGATGGCAGCAGGAATGAAGTCAAGAAATAATGATAATAAATACGTCTGCACCTCATTGACATCTGGACAAAGCCTGACATCATTTGGGGACAGAAGCACAAATACAGGGGTAGATTGGACATACTGCTGTCATACATTGAGACAATTGCAGATGTTACTGGGTTTCTTGTAACATCCTTTATGAGGAATATAATGTTGCTAATTCCAATAGATGTATTTACTGACTGCATTCCCCAGTGTCCATTATGGATTTACCAAGAACACCAACTGTCTGGGGAACAGACAAAACATAACAGGCTTTCATTTGGCCAGTCTGTGGACAGTGTGCCAGTGAAGGGGTATGTCAGAGTCATATCACTTTATTAAGTACAAATGATTTTCGACTGGAAACAGACTGCCTGCCTTGCTTGGATTACTTTTGAATACTTAGTAATGCTGTAAATAATATATTTTCTATTATTACTTTTTGTTTTGTTTTTACTTAAGATGAATTTACGTTTGCTACTTCTACTACTATTGTCTGATCTGATTAATATACAGTGATTAACTAGAAATATATGCACTAAAAATCTTCCACACAGAGAAGTTTCTTACACTGTTTTACATCTGGACAAAGCATGACATATTTGGTGAACAGAGGTCCAAATACATGTCCATACTTGAAATATCATTGTTATACACTGAGAAAGTTGCTGGTTTTACAGTGTTGGTTGTAACATATCTTTTCTGATGGATATAAAGTCAGAAAAACAAATGGATGTTACCATTTACATAATACAATCACCAGATCATGCTACTAATTTACCAAGGACAACACCTGTCTGGGGAACAGTTCAAACATAACAGGCTAACCTGCGGACATTATGTGGATGGCCCTACAGTTGCGAGTTATGCAGAGACAGAACTTTTTAAGACTGAAACCCATGCAGATGTAGCATGTGCAGACAAACCCTGTTAAACTAGCAGTATTCCAAACATATAACAGCAATACTCACATCCTGCCCCTAAGTCTTGATCCTTCTCCACCATTTAGTTAGCTTGTCTCCACAAGTCTTGTTGTAAGAGGTAGTAGCTCACACAACTCCAGGAATGCTTCCTCACAGGTAAAGGAAAGGGCCAATGCCCACATGGAGTACTCATTTATAGGAGTGTGTTGTCATGACATTGGCTATTGGGAGAACTATGAAAATAAAAAGTTCAGTTCCAGTTTACTTCCACTGATTCTTATGTTTCCAACCAACAAAAAAGAATATTGAATATATGGAAAACGCTCACTTTATTAACAAACTAACAAACAAAACTTTCGTGAATGTCCCTTCTTCAGTGTTGAACACTGAAGAAGGGACATTCCCGAAAGCTTTGTTTGTTAGTTTGTTAATAAAGTGAGCATTTTCCATCTATTCGATATTCTTTTTTGTCTATTGGGAGAACTACACAGCTGCTCTGCATGCAATTAGCAATTGGGAAACTCCAATAGGTGCACAGACCATCACCTGGTCATGAGCATTACCTACAAAAGCCATGCTGCCACCTATTCAAACCAGCTCTACCCCGGTAGTGCACAGAGTGAGAGAGCAAGAGAGAACAAATAAAACATAAACTGGAAAAGAGAAGAAAGAAAAAAAGGTAAGTGGAATATGTAAGCATGTAATTGAATGTAGTACTTGGTCTATAATAATCGGAAATATGATTTGGAGGAATATATATCCCAACAAGACTTGCTGTACTAATGTCCTGCTAAACAGCTGCTATGGCCATAGCATCTGGCCCTCTCTGCAGTGGGAGAGATCACAGACATACCTCTCAACTGTACAGATCTTCACAGAATGTCCAGATTTTACCATCATAATTTTTTGTCTGTTCCTCCTGAAATCTGTACTTTTCTGACAAATAGCTGAGGATTGAAGTCATCAATTAATGACAAACACTTGAGTTTAAGACTCCACATCCTTAAGAATATTCACAGTACTGCAAAATGTATCATTCTACAAACTTCGTTTGTAACAGGAATATTCAAAGTCTGTTCCTATTTATTCCCCCCATCATTTTAGGCTTTGTCCAAATGTGATGCTCTGATAGGTTGCGAGATAGGATCACAGCTCAGGAGTCTGACTCACCCTGGGAAAGGACAGCTCGTATATGACAACCACTGGGGTGTCTGTCAAACAGTTGTGACTGTGCCACTGCTAGGTTAGTTAGTGGGATGTTGTCCATATCCATATGTTACCTGTGAATAAGAGTATGACACATGTTTGTCTTGTAAAGTTAAGAGACCTATATAGGGCATGTGTATAGTAAAGTACTGTTGCAGACATGTGTGTTGAACTGCATGTGATATATTGAATTATAACATTCAACTGTACAGTGTTCTGGCTGACAATAAGCACATTTGTGACTATCTGTGGTCAAATACACATATACCTGTGCTATGTCAGCCAACCCATTGGCAGGTCTGTGAGCAATGATATTGTAACATAATAGCCTACTTATGCCTGCTGGACATCTTCCAGGTTATCACAGTGATGTCAAAGCCTACCGTGCAATCAACATACTAACGCATGGTGCAGCTATATTAATACAGTATCAATACTGATGTCCCTTTTGTCACCCATTTATGTGTCCCATTGTCCAGACGTACTGCTATAAGAGGTTGAAAAGTATGACTGAGCAGCAAGACTGTAAATTCAGGGTGCCATACTAACATAGAACAGAAATGTAAACCACGTATCCCCTGAGGACATGTATGTATGCATATGTTCAGCTGGAAGGCACAAAACTAATCACATGGGTTTCAAGCAGTCAGGTACATAGGTTGTGCATGTGGCACATGTGAGTAATATCAGTGTCAGTGCATACAACAGACATAAATGTGTACAGCTACTGGTTGTTGCATTGTCCTGACACTGATGTGGGTACTAGAGTAGCCATGATTATCAAGTATTAATCAGAGAAGTGTCCCACTGTGTTATGACCCTCTGTCCATGCCTACCACTACCATCTATATCAACACCTAGATACAGTGGATATCACAAGTGTGCACACTCCTGTTGGAATGCCAGGTTTGTGTGCTGTATGACAATCAGACCACAGAAGATCATTTCATAATGTTTCTCATCTTGAATGTGACCCCTAACCTGTACAATTCCATTGAACTACAATCAAAGGTGTTTCTAGGAAGGTGAGCAACTATTGCCAAATGAAGATGTGCCATGATGTTAGAGTCCAAACCAAGATGAACGAATGCTGTAACCATATCAAGAGGTGCATATACAACATGGGTGTGCACACTCCTTCAACTGGCTTATTGTACTGATTATTATTTCCATATGTTTTCACAAACCAAATTGTTATGTTTTCAATTGAATTGTACAGGTTATAGGTCACATCACAGGTGGGAACTGTTTTGAAATGAGTTATTGTGGTGTCATGTTCCAATTGCACAAATACCAGGTATTGTAATGGGTGTGTACCCTTTATATCCACTGTAGCTATATGAACTCAGCAGTACCTGACCTGTATAACCAGCCTCCACCAAGGTAGAGTTATCCACTTTGGTGGACAACAGCAATACACAAACCACATAATAGGTTGCTACATAGGCTCTACAGGGACTTATAGGTGCAGACAATTTGGAAGCAAGTCCACCTATATCGAGGCAAGCATGTAAGTTCACAGGTGACTTCCTGTAAGGCTGATGATGACTACAAATCAGACATATCCACACTACCAAGGACAATTGAAACTGTGTCCCTACATATGTTTTGTAAGTCTCAGAGGAAACAATACAATTCACCCTGTACTCGGGATAAAAAATACCTCATACATACATGCCATGGATATAGGCAACCTGCATCACACAGGTTAGGTGGGAACATTGCCACCCTGTCCACCCCAGTTGTACAGGGGGATATGCACATCAACCACACTCCTCCCATCAGCAATTCAGCAATGGTAAGCATGTACATATTGCCTACTGATGGCAACAACAACATATCTCCATGGGGCATAATAACATCAGTGTCTGCCTCCTACATGAACTCTGGCATGTGCTCACAGCTCCATCACACACCACAGTCAAACACAGACCTGCCACCATCCACACACCATCAACATGGAAGATGGCCACTGTCAACCCTCTACACAGAAATGAATAGAGAATAGAGGATTATGCAATCCAACAATGGTGGGAATAAGATGGCTCAGGGCCAGGAGTGTAATGCAAGCTGCTATAGCCATGATAGCGTGGTGGGTTATGGTGTAGTGTGGATTATTTGCAAGTAATATCCACTGTTGATGTACAATTTGACAACCATATGAGGTCCTGTGACCTTTTTCCTGTTTATGTCTTCCAGGTAACATACAGAGGGCTCACCTGCCAGCATTCTCTGTTGGGAAACATGAAAGGAAGGAAATATGAAGGACCCGCCCAATGCACAAGCCACAAAGCTGAGGGAAGCATTGTGGAGGTGGATTGCACACACACACTGGATTAGGACCATGTAGGTAAGGGTAGTACACTAATGTATCAGACATATATGTATCTGTATTGTATCTACATCCATGTGTCAGGTCCGATTGCAGTTGTGGATGGGGTTTTCAAATGCACAGAGGTGCACATCTATGGTGAGGACAGAACATTGTGTATTATTGTGGTTAGCACTGTAGATGTGCAGACATGCTACATCCACCCTGTACTAAGGCCACATGTGAGTCTGCTGACAATAACCCCCTCTCACAACTACCTAGGACCCTCTGGTAAGCATATGGGATAGCAGCCTGAAGCTGGTGAGTATGACATTGTTCTGTTGTTGTCTGGCAATACCCCAGGCATGTGAAGGGCATGCAATTTACCATGCACACAACCATCAGTAATAGCTATATTGTTTTATGTAATAGCTATATTTCTTTTTGTGCATGTTCACATGCTGGGGTTAACTGCATTGCATCACAGTGGTCACCACTGGGGCCTATCTGATGTGGATTCAATATTCCTGTAGCATACCTCACAACTTGTCAGTGCTAAGATATCTGGACAGAGGCAAGCAAAATGGGCTGGACAAATGGCCTAAAGTATGGGCATGTGTGGCACATTAGTGTTATACAGTGGATATACATTGTGTACACACCCCTATTAAGATGCAAGATGTTCCTGCTACATACTAATTAGGAACACAATATATCAGTCCACACCTCTTTCATCATCACGGGTTAGGACATTGCCACCCTGTCCACCCCAGTTGTACAGGGGGATATGCACATCAACCACACTCCTCCCCTCAGCAATTCAGCAATAGTAAGCATGTATATATTGCCTACTGATGGCAACAACAACATATCTCCATGGGGCATAATAACATCACTGTCTGCCTCCTACATGAACTCTGGCAAGTGCTCACAGCTCCATCACAACCACAGTCAAACACAGACCTGCCACCATCCACACACTATCCACATGGAAGATGGCCACTGTCAACCCTCTACACAGAAATGAATAGAGAATAGAGAATTATGCAATCCAACATTGGTGGGAATAAGATGGCTCAGGGCCAGGAGTGTAATGCAAGCTGCTATAGCCATGATAGCTTGGTGGGTTATGGTGTAGTGTGGATTATTTGCAAGTAATATCCACTGTTGATGTGCAATTTGACAACCGTATGAGGTCCTGTGACCTTTTTCCTGTTTATGTCTTCCAGGTAACATACAGAGGGCTCACCTGCCAGCATTCTCTGTTGGGAAAACTGAGATCTTCACCCAATATGTGATTGGACATTATGCTCTGTTATTTGGATGGAGAGCAGAAGATGTGTGGGAGAGGACTGCCCTGTGGAACAGTGTGGTCCACAAAGTAAATGATGCCAGCCTGCACAGCAGAACTTATGAGCATGAGCTGCTGCTGTAGCGAGGGACCAGCTAGCCACAGGTGGGGGCCAGGTTGGCCTTCCAGCCCACACTGACACCCACCAAGGTTCTCCTCACCAAACATGGAGGACCCCCCCAACACACAAGCCACAAAGCTGAGGGAAGCATTGTGGAGGTGGATTGCACACACACACTGGATTAGGACCGTGTAGGTAAGGGTAGTACACTAATGTATCAGACATACATGTATCTGTATTGTATCTACATCCATGTGTCAGGTCCGATTGCAGTTGTGGATGGGGTTTTCAAATGCACAGAGGTGCACATCTATGGTGAGGACAGAACATTGTGTATTATTGTGGTTAGTACTGTAGATGTGCAGACATGCTACATCCATCCTGTACTAAGGCCACATGTGAGTCTGCTGACAATAACTCCCTCTCACAACTACCTAGGACCCTCTGGTATGCATATGGGACAGCAGCCTGAAGCTGGTGAGTATGACATTGTTCTGTTGTTGTCTGGCAATACCCCAGGCATGTGAAGGGCATGCAATTTACCATACACACAACCATCAGTAATAGCTATATTGTTTTATGTAATAGCTATATTTCTTTTTGTGCATGTTCACATGCTGGGTTTAACTGCATTGCATCACAGTGGTCACCACTGGGGCCTATCTGACATGGATTCAACATTCCTGTAGCATACCTCACAACTTGTCAGTGCTAAGATGTCTGGACAGAGGCAAGCAAAATTGGCTGGACAAATGGCCTAAAGTATGGGCATGTGTGGCACATTAGTGTTATACAGTGGATATACATTGTATACACACCCCTATTAAGATGCAAGGTGTTCCTGCTACATACTAATTAGGAACACAATATATCAGTCCACACCTCTTTCAGCCTTTAATTTTACCCATAACAGGAACAGTTCACTTGTAAAACCAAGCATCTGGACTCATGTATTGCACCTACAAGTCTGGCCACCTGTGAGGATGGCAGACGTTGTATCAGTATGATGTTTCAGTAAGGTATGATACCTCATGCTGCCATGTGTGTCAGTACACTCACTGTGGCCTATTTGGGTACAATATCACATACATGGGCATTGTTAAAGCACACAGATCACTTTGACCATGTATAGATTGCAAACATATGGATATTTCAGACACATCTGTAGAGAGGACTGTACAATGGTTTAACCTGCTGCATGTGAGGCAGATGCTGTTACTACACTATATAAAGTAATGGCAGAGGAAGGTGGTCACCAGCCGTGTATGGTATACAAATCAAAATGGTATAAGCCACACAACATATGATCCTCACACACACACACACACAAACAGTTGCCAGCATTGGGATTAAAACACCTGCCTATCTAGGCATTCCTACTATAGTGCTACACAGTTATCAGATGACCACATTGCTTATACATTTCCACTAATTCCTAAGGTACTTCTAAGGTGGATAGCATCAACAATACTACTACATTTGAGTGAGCAGAAGTGTAAAGGGTGGTACATAGGTCAAAAATGGTGCAACCCACACACTACAAGATTCTCACACAAACACACACACACACACACACACACACACACACACACACACACACACACACACACATCCAAACAATTGCCAGTAGGGTGATTAGAACTCCTGCCTATCTAGTTCTTGTTACTATAGTGCTACACAGTTATCAGATGCACCACAGAAATTATACATTTCCACCTAGTCCAAAGGTACTTCTAAGGTGGATGACATCAACAAGACTACTAGATTGGGGCAAGGGGAAATGTAAAGGCTAGTACACAAGTTAAAAATGGTATAAGCCAGACAGTACATGATTCACACACACACGCACGCACGCACGCACGCACACACACACACACACACACACACACACACACACACACACACACACACACACACACACACACACACACACACACACACACACACTTGCCAGTATTGGGATGAGAACTTCTGCCTATTTAGTTATGTCTACTATAGTGTTACGCAGTTACCGCACATGCTACAGAGCTTACTGAACTTTCACATGGACAATGCTGCTGATAACTGCACAGCTGCAGTAAAGTATTACAGGTGGCAGACAGTTTGCCTTCTGTTCCACCCTTACATTGTGCTAGTTCTTTCTGTCTTACACTTCAACTAACATTATGTCGTGGCACTTCACCAGGTTATTGTATCAAGACGTGTGGCACACCTGGGAGCCCTCTGCAGTACTTGTTCATCAGAGATGTAGCCCCAGTATATTCTAGTTATGTCCACTCCTCCTGGCATGTTTGAAGGGCGGTTTTCTGTGCTTTCACCCATTAACCTGGTGCACTTGTCCATTCTGAGGCATTGTTGACACTGCCTCATGTACACAGACAACCCTCCCCTCTAGACTCCAAAAACTCAGACCTGTGAGAGTTACCCAATGCGGACATGTGCACTCTCCAGCAAAGACTGGACTAGCAGGTCAAGAGTATAAGATCAACACCTGCACCACACCATGTGGAACACATAGCTAACCATGACACCCACTTTGACAGCCATGACGTACAGTGAAAAGCCACACACCCACCTTCCTAGAGGCACTCAATGGACATTTACCCAAACAGCACAGACCAGCAAGATAGACATCCACTCAGACACCATGACATGGCACATGCCAAGGGACACATATTTAATATACACAGTTTGCCCCTCAACCTAAGCTCCTAAGGCTAACCACCTTGCACAATACAGTGATAATGGGTAACTCAATACTGAGGCACACACATATCCCACTCACTAAGTTGAATATGGAGCAGGTAACAGCCAAATATCTATCACATGCTAGCATCCAACCCATGACACAGCCAACCATGGCACTCCACAATGACTACGAGTATCACTCTGTATCCATGTGGGTGTGAATGACTTGGGTCCCACCTCCCTGGACTACATGACAAGAGACATGGTTGAACTCTCTGATTATGTGTACCAGGCAGGTGTGACAATAGCCCTGAGCAGTGCACCGCCATCACCCAGAATTATGCTGCGGTACTATCAACAGATGATTGACTGCAACATTGGCTTACATGTTTTGTGTCATTCTCAGGGGATCCAATACCTCTCTGCTTAGGATGGCATGACTTGAGAGAACCCAATGACTTGCCATAGATGTCTTACATCTGTCAGTGCTGGGTTTCCAGGTACTGGCTAAGTGTCTAGTCACCTGTATGATGCCTTATTAGGCAGTATTTCTAATGTAATTACCACCATAACAGCTAGACATGTATGCGATCTGAGGGTCATGCTCCTCAACAGTAGACATCAAACTGTCAGGATGCAGTCACTCAAAGCACTTATTGGAGTGGATGACACGTCTGCTGTAATGGAGAGGTGGTTCACAGTGGCAGACAGCAGACCTGCAGTATCAGGCTATGACGCATTCCACAGCTCCCAGCCCCTAAACATGAACCACACCACACCTCCACAGGTGGTGCTGTCTCCATATTCATTATGGCTAGGAACATCTCCAAACTAGTATCCCAGCATAATGCATTGGAGATACTTCCAGTACAACTGCCTTGGGGTAATAGTGCAATCCAAACCATAGCCTGCTATGGATCCACATCTATGTCCCTAGACTGTCAATACACATTCCTCAACACCCTGCCATCTATGATGGTCCAACACAACACTGACATAGTATGAGACTTCAACTACCCCTCCATCACCTGGGGAAAGTAGCCAAGTGCCAGTACAGTGGCTCAACACTTCTGGGATTCATTTCCAATGCCCTAGACTAGCTCATACTGACTCCCAGTAGAGGATGCAATAACCTTGACTTGTGTTGACTACTTAAATATGGGACTGTTGCTCATCCACAGATGTCAAACCCTGCATGGTGATATTCACACAGGCTGTAATCAACATGGAACTCAGCATGTCAGCCACACCCCCACAAAGGTAACCACCTTGCAAAACCTCTCCAAAGCTGAATTTGCAGCCATGAAAACAGGGGTGGATGTCTACACTGCACCCATGGCAATGGTAAATAGCTGCATGACTGTAGAATCATACACATATTCACTGTACAAACAGTTACATGAATGCATAGTACTAGCCAGAGCCAACAGAACCCAGACACTGTCCTCCAAACCCTAGGAGACAATGTGATGATCCCTTGTCATTACTAAAGTGTACATCAGAAGGAGGACACTGTTGCAGAGAAAGGTGGTGTCCCATGACTGTTGAAATCCCTTATTAGCTTCAAACACAACTTTGGCTCCCTAATGGAATTCCCTACAGGCATCTATGATGGCAGACATGCAGCAGACACTGATGACAATCACAACAGCCTTTGCTAGTTACATCAGCAACCTCCACAGCATTAAACACAAGTGCTGTGAGTTACTGCACAATGCTAATACCTATCCTGAGACAACAGATATTGGCCACAGTCTTGGCAACACATTCAGTGCCAGCTTTACCACTCTCCCCCCTCACAAATGAAGTGCTGAGTGAATGTGTTCTCACATGCTGTATCCCATTTCTGTTCCAAGCATCTGTATGTCACCAGGATTTGGCCCTGCAAGACCATGGGGTACGGCAGTGTGGTAACACATCCACCATGTCATAGGTAGGGTAAAGCTGCATGTGCACAGAAATCCCCTATCTGTAACATTGTGATTGCGTATGCCACACAGATTATAGGGCTGAGTGTTGTACATAGAGAAATGTTGATTTACAACATCTGCTGTAGAATGGAAAATGGTATGTGTTGTGGTTTGGACACGCTTCTGATTGCTAGTAACCACAGCCACAGGGGATATTCATCAACCAAACACATTGAAATTACTATTCACACACACACACACACACACACACACACACACACACACACACACACACACACACACACACACACATATTTGCCAGTATTAAGATCCTTAGGTTCATTGCTTCATAGGTATGTAGTAGGTGAATGGGCCTGAAGGCTCTACAAGGCTAGACCAAGGGAATACCCTGGCATCAGGCCACATGAAAATAGTCCCCAGGGGTGGGTATTGTATTCCCCATCCACTCATCCAGATTTGTATTGTGGGTGGCCAGTGATGTGCACTGCTTCACGTGTATGTGATTTATATTCCATAACATGGACAGTGTCTGAGTTGTGCACATGTCCCATATGCATATTCTTTTAAGTGTGGAAGAGTGCTTGAGGTCTCTGGGGCATGTTGTGTGGACAGATTGGTATCTTCAGAAGTAGCATTCCTGACCTCTTTGGTGAGACATGGCTGTGTAACTGAGGTAGTGATTGCACCTACATAGAAAGTATGATATGGGGATTTAGTGGAGTTATTGGAGTCTGTCCATACAGGGCATGTGTATAAGGCATGGTATTCCCTTTGTGGGGTATGTTTGCAGACTCTACAGTCATTGCAGGCATCCAGAGGGGAACATGGCAAGAGGGCCACTGTACACATTGATTGGGCTACTGAGGGGATGGAACAGGGTGCCATGTCCTTTTACTTGCTGGATAACACACACTTAGTCAGGAGATGCAACACATCAAAGTACTTTCTGATGTCAGTGGCACTGTTGTGGTCAACAGGCAGCTGACTGTCAACCTGTGTGCCCATTCTGTTATAATAATGTCACTGTTTAGTGGACTACCACCAATGTATTACTACATGTGAGCCATGGTGTTCCCAAAGGTCATGGCGGCCCATCTCTTGGCATTGCGGTAATGCCCAGGATTCTGACAACAGTCATAGTTGTCAAGTGGCCTTTGGGCGTGATGTCAACATCACATGGATTGGGAATGCTACTACCCACCTTACTGTTGTAAGCAAACATTATCAGTCAGGGTGCCTTTGTGTTCTCCTACACCTCAGAAGGGTAGATCCCCAACATGAGAGGACATGGGTCCATACCCTGTGTGACACCAGTCATGTCTGGTCATCAGTTTGACATGGAGTTCACTGCAATCATACTGTGGGTGCTATCTGTCAGGCAATTTGCAGGAGAACTACTGATAGAGTGGTTGCTGCCCAGCCAAGTGTGTCTGTGTATGATTCCTGGGTGGAGAGTGGTCTCTGAGTATCAGAAGGGTTGCCTATATTGTTAACTAATCCATACTGTCACATAGGCATTGCACATGGCACTACACATTTAAGGCTGTGGATTGTCTACACCAACCTCTACAGTGTTTGACAACTGTTGGCCTTGTAATGTGGACATTGGGACATATACTAGGTCCTCAATATAATAATTTAGCAAAACCCACCCCCTCCCAATGGATCCTGTTATTACATACACACACCCACACACATGCCAGTACTGAGTTTTGATCACATACCTAGCTATGTATTGCTACTACAGTATCACACATTTATCGCACATGCCACAGAGCTTATAGGATGGATGTCTTCCCAAGGTACTTCTAAGGTGAGGAACATCACCAGCCCTTGTAAATACTGGCATTGGGTGATGTAGTAGGTGAGAGATTTCACAAAATATTTTACCCTACACACATTTACATTTTCCAGGAGTGAGGTTCAAATCTCTAATTATATTTTTTGACCTTTATGTTACGCATTTACCACACACACCACTGACCTTACATGGTTTACAGTTGCCAACAGGTACTTCTAAGGTGAATGATATCTGCAGGACTGCTGACGTCAGGCACTAAGAAGTGCACTAGGTGTAAATGAGGCCAACATCTTTAGTACAGACACACACACACACACACACACACACACACACATATATATATATATATATATATATATATATATATATATATATATATGTACACACAGACAAACACTTGTCAGGAATGAGATTCAAACCCCTACCTATATAATTGCTGCTACTACATTGTTCCACATTTATCACATGCGCAACAGAGGTTATAGGTAGACTATTGTCCAAACATACCTCTAAGGTGAGTGACATCAGCAGCAGTGCTAAACGAGGGGTAAGGGAAGTGTAGTGAGTGTGAATGGCCTCAAAATCAGGTCTCTACAGAGACACACATGCTCTCTCACGCAAACACACACAGTTCCACTGTTGCTAGGATCAGGATTAGAATTCCTAACTAACTAGTTTGCTACACTATAGCATTACACAGTTATCGCAAGCACCATGGAGTTTATATGCTGGAGATTTGTCCAAAGGTATCTTTGAAGGTGAGTGACATCAGAAGCAGTGCTAAAGGAGGGGTAAGGGAAGTCCACCGTTGCCAGGACCAGGATTAGAATTCCTACCTAACTAGTTTGCTACACTATAGCATTACACAGTTATCACAAGCACCATGGAGCTTATATGTTGGAGAACTGTCCAATGGTATCTTAGAAGGTGAGTGACATCAGCAGCAGTGTTACTGGAGGGGTAAGGGAAGTGTAGTGAGTGTGAATGGCCTCAAAATCAGGTCTCTACAAAGGCACACGCACTCTCTCACACAGGCACACACATCTCCACAGTTGCCAGGACTGGGATTAAAACTCCTGCCTGACTAGTTTGCTACACTATAGCATTGTGCAGTTATCACAAGCACCGCCGAGCTTATATGTTGGACAGCTGTCCAAAGGTATCTTTGAAGGTGAGTGACTTCAGCAGCAGTGCTAAAGGAGGGGTAAGGGAAGTGTAGTGAGTGTGAATGGCCACAAAATCAGGTCTCTACAAACACACACATTTTCACAGTTGCAGGACCAGGATTAGAACTCCTACCAGCTAGTTTGCTACAGTATTGCATTATAGAGTGATCACAAGTGCCACATAGTTTATAGGGCTGCAAGCTCCCCAAAGGGTTATGTCAGGGTGACTGACATCAGCAGGAGTGCGAACGTAGAGCAATGGGAAGTGTAATGAGTGTGAATGCCCTCAACCACATTCATCTAGAAACACAAACACACACTCACACACAACTTTACATTTGACAGGACTGAGATTACAACTGCTACATGGATACTTATTTGTACTGTAGTGTTACACAGTTATCACAAGTACCACTGAGACTATAAGGCTGAGGACTAACCAAAGGAATTTCTACAGTGAATGACATCAGCACATCATGTGATATAGGCCAATGGGATGTGTACTGGGTAGGAAAGGCCTCATAATGGGATTCTCTCTGTCGCTGTCTGTCTCTCTCTTCCCCGTGTCTCTGTGTGTGTATGTTTGACATATTATATTACGCTGGCCTTATATATGTGTGAGTATTCCTATTCAATGTGCATGTGTGTGTGAAGTATCAGTGGTGTACAATCTGGTGTGTGTGCACAGACATCTGCGAATAACGGATATCTGTCTTCCACTGTGTTGTCGGACATGGGCTTCATTTCTTTAAGTGTAGGAGTATGTCCAGTATGACCTTCTATATTGAGTGTGTGAATCCATTCCAGGGAGGGTTGGATTCCAGTTCAGGGTTTTGTGTGATACAGCTACACATAGCAACCTGTTTCTACAAGATATCTGTAGATAGGTTGCCAATATGGAGACACAATGGGCATAACATACAGAGGATACTGTAACTATTGCTATGTGTGCTGCTTGTGTAACATGGTTGGTTGTAGCATAGAGTTTCTGACATATGTACTGTTTTACACTGTGATGTATCATGTCATCAACTACTGACAGTTATCATTCTTTGCTCACAGTTATATACCAGTGAAATACAAGATGAATGAAGCTGAGACCAATATTCTGAGGCATATAGACTACATATTCTGGCACACTCCTGCCATTGTGGAGGGGTAGCTACAGACAGTAGACTGCTGGTTTTGTGTAAATGGTCCAGCACCTTGTTAGTATGCTGGTTGGGGATCCCCTTCTTGTGCTTTTCTCAACATCACGGAAAGGTCATATCCTGCTGGGGCCATACCTTTCAGCTGTACAGATACACCCGGGTTATCCAGAGGCAGAACTCATATATCTGGTCAGTTTACGTTCACATTGTGGTTTACAAGCCGTTTTGTGGTTATTCATTCATAGGTTTGCAGTCAGGGAGGTAGTATGGGCAGACATTAGAGTTTCAGACTTCACACACTCCATGATATCCATGCTTCTACACCCCCCTTTGTTATTCTCTCCTCTTCCTAACATTATGAAAGCAATATCTCAGTGGTATCCCTATAGTTGGGCCTTTATCTCAATAGTATTTATGGCCTGGTCCACAGTCCTTGCAGTAGGACAAGGGAAGGCATGCTGCTGGCATTTGTCAACATGGCCTTGTATTTGCTTTCTGTTTACTGTGTTTTTGTTAGTTAGGACCCCCTGACATTCGATACATTGGCACTATGGGTGAGGCATTGGCTTTTGCCAGTGGACTGTAGGCCATTTGAGAGTGCTGCAGGCCATCTGTAGCAGGCCAGTGCATTCTGTCAGTCATATCTTTCCAGGCTGAAATCCAGTGTATTACCCTGGGGTGATAGTGGTGAGTGGTTGAGGTGTTCCTGTCAATCCTTTCTGTTCATACTGATCCATGAGTCTGGATGTGGTCAGGTTGCTGCTTACAGCTAGGGACACACCTGCATTGGACACCTATTCAGCATGCAGCATCGTGTATGTATTCCCATACAGAGATGAGTTCATGCTGTACTCATTCCCTACAGCAAGAATATGACCTGTGACAAACCTGTGGCTGATGGTGGGGTGAGCTGGGTGCATGTGTGATATAGAAGCTACTTGCACCTGACTCACAAATATACCTGGGACATTCCCCTTATGCTGGCTTGTGTGTGGACATGGGCAATCTGTCATCACTTTATAATTGTGCCTTTTGTGGTATGCCAGTGATTGGCCAGACTACCAGTATTCCATATTAGAGGGACAACTAATGTGATGCTAACCTCTATGTATAATTCCAAAGTTGTGTGCAGTTGATAGTTATTTTATATGCACTTTGTGTAGGTTACTTCCACCTATGTACTGTTTCTATGTATGGGCCCCCATTCATGGAGTGTCCAGCTTTCCCACAGTGACAGATATTGACATCTGGATAGTGACTATGTACAACTGCTAACAAAGGTGTAGCTGAGAAGCAGTGTGGTTGGCACTGCAGTTGTTGGAGCATGGCCTTGTTGACCACTGTACTGTACCTAGGCCACTGAGACACAACCATCCAGGCCCACATGCTGACCACTTCCAGGCAATATTAAATACACAACAAACTTACCACACTGACCCCTGCATATTGTACACATGCAACAATGTAGATTGGGACAGCTCTGGCAATCTGTGCTCCAATGATATCACTCCTCAAACTTACATGTTACTGCATTTCTACGTGGGACTGTGTGTGTGTGGGGGGGGGGGTGCACACCTGAAGACTTTAAACATTTGCAATGACTGTACTGGTAATTTGGTTTCTCTGTTGGCTTTCATTCCATATTGTATTGTGACCTATCATGCAGAAAGGAGGCATATCAGTAGAGTACACATGTTAGATCTTAATGGCATAAATTTCAGTTTCAGACTTCTTACCCTTCAGAACTAAAATGCAACTGCCAGACCTGTTATAGTATGTCTATGTAGGTCTGTTGGGGGGCTGTTCACCATTGCCATCATTTGGGGGCCTTAGCCCGGCCTTTCTTTATGGTTATCTATACCTGTCCTGCTGCGTGAGGCTGGTGGTGGGTATGTGACCCTCACTGACATCCATTTGTATGACCTATTGACACCCACAGTTATTTGGGCCATCACATGTACTGTGGTTGGAGTTGGCACCTTGTGTAGTACTGCCTAGTATGTTGACACCAGTATTTGTTATGAATTTCCTGCTGTCCCATATAGCTGTCAGCTGTCTGCTGATATCCCATTCAGCCACCCAATTCCCTTGCATGCTTGCATCCATATAATACATACAACTATGAAAAAAATACTACTCCATTCAGTAATTGATAGGAAGAGTGACTGACCTTGTTGCTTGGCCAGTATTGAGGACAGTGCTGGGGGGCTGACTATGTCAGATGCAAGTAGTACACTCTCTATACATGGCAAAGCACAGGTAGTGTCATGTTTGGCATCCCTTTTAGTGTATGTGTGAGTTGGAGTGCGGTATCAGTCCCTGGCTCTCTACAGTGTCAGTGTGTGTGCTATGCATTGCCTCTTTGCCAAGCCATGGGCATACTGGACACACCTCCTTCTGCCTACAGGGGCAGGCTCAGGATGTTCCTCCTCCCAGTCCCTCTGTGCCTGTGCTGGCTTTGGCAATGGTGGGGGGGGGTTGTGTGGCCCTGCTCCATGCTGTTCTTGCTGCAGCTGTTTCCACAGGATTATATTGTGTAGCATGGCATATACTATGAACATTTGTGTATATGTAGCTAGAGAGTACTGCAAGGCTCCACCGGATATGTCAAGGCAGTGGAACCATGACTTGACCCTCCCAAACACATGCACTATAATGATCCTGGTTTGTGAGTGTGCCTCATTATGGTGTTCTTGTTCAGGTGTGTGTGCATTTTTGATGGGTGTCATCAGCCACAGCTCCAGTGCATAGCCAGCATCCCCCACTAGATGGCCATACGGGATGTCCCCCCCTGGCAAATGCCTGATACAGCTGTGAGCAATGCCAGATGTGGGAGTCATGATAACTTCCAGGGCTGCCAGCACACACATTCATGATAATGCCCTGGGCATCACACATGACATGGCAGTTTTTGGAGGGGAAGCCCTTGCAGTTTATGTAGACCCTACCCCGCTCACTGGCTGGTGTTTTGATGTGGATGTGCATTAAGTCTATAGCAACAATTACCTCAGGGTATTCTGCTATACGGTGAAAGAGATACATACTTCTGGTCACCGCCTCATGGGTGGTGGGGAAATATAAATTGTAATTGACATGTGGTGTCATGGCATCCAGGAATTGGTGGAGTACCATGGATGCTGATGCCTGTGAGACCCCCATGATATCCCCAGTTGGTCTTTGGAAGGTACCTGTGGCTAGTATTCTTAAGCCTAGACATACCTTGGTATCCACTGAGATGGGTTCCCCTCTATTAGTTCTGTATGTAAGCCTGGCTGGCACAGCTCAACAATTTGCTGAAGAATGTCCCTGTCCACCCTATAGCACTCCACTATCTCCAGCTCATGTAGGCCCTGGTAGGTTACCCTAGGTCTGTACACTCTTCTCCTTCTCCTCACTGTGGGTCAGTTGTCAGCATTCTCCTCCTCACCACCCTCAGTCTCTAGCACATATTGATTGAGTAAAGCAGCTTCTAACATTTTTAGTTAGTTTTGCCAGTTAATCATCCCCCATGTGCGTACACCGGTGGCGTAGAGTTTATGGGGAAAAAACAGTCTGTAGGGTGTTTGCATAGTTTATAGTAGTATGCTGGGCTGCTGCATGTGTAATTGGCTGACTCTGATACATTCCACCTGCCAGCTATGCTAGTTCTCCTTGATTGCCTTCCTACTGCTGTTTCCCTTTCCTAGTTCCTCCCTATTTAAGCCTCGAGGTACGCCACACATACCCACTGCTCAAATGTAGACAGTGCTGCCATTTCCTCTTTTTTTTTTTTTTTTTTTGTTTAAAACCTGGTGGACAGTGCGCACCCCCATTTATGCTATGTACACACTGCTCAGGCACATCTGACACACACCCTTCCTTAGCTGTGCTTAGCTAAGGCAAAAAAGGGCCACAGAGCTCCAATGAGCTTACAGCAAGCATGACACACCCTCTCATGAAGTCATTCAGCTCTTGCACTTGCACTGTTGTATTGCTGTGCCTACATGGTTAGGTACAAGCTGACACTTTGAAGAGATATGTGATTCAGTATGACTCCTCTTATTTGCATACCCTAGTGTATAGGTCATTAGTTACTGCAGTAAAACTAACCCTTTCCCCTTGACAACAAGTGCTCCCTGGTATTGTTTACATTCAGCATGCCATTGACTATAATGGCAAAATGCAAAATTAACTTAAAATTAAGTTTTCACATTTTTTTTTATTTTCGGCCAGATCCCATTTGTGCGCTGCTGCCCTGTGCTTAAACATCCAAGATTGGCCAAAAATAAGTTTAATTTTCATAATAATTAATCACTTTTTAATGCCAATGGCCTTATATTTGGTCATTGGCATGTCTAATGTACATAATACATGCTTTTTCATGAGCTGTCATGCCTCTGTTTTGTCATTTGCAGAAATGTACTCAGTTATTTTCTGAATACATTTCTGCACTTACACTGTTCTAGCACGGAGACCTGGCAGCTTGGTGAATCACTTAATCACCTCATTTGCATGGTTTTCACCATCAAATGAGGTGATTTGCATATTTGCTGATTTTCCATGCCAGAACAGTGTAGGACTGCCCGTGCACGTGAAAATGGCACTATCCTGAATCGCTCAGTGGTCATTTTCCATACAGGAGCTCCTACACTGTTTCTGCATGGAAAATATGGCTTGCTGAATCCTGGGGACTGTCTTTTATACCAGTAACAGGGATGCTTCCATTCATATCCTCCAGTGTTATTCCAAGTCCTATTACTGGTGTTCCCCCAGCCATTCATTAAACCATTTCTTTGCTTACTGCTTTTTTCTCCTTCATGGGCTTGCCTTAATAAAGTGTATCTCATTATGCTCACCATTGCTGTTTGTGCTGTTTCTGCTTGGTTCTCTTTCTGTTACAATCTTCTTTTAAATATGCTGCTTTTTTCATTTTGTCTTTCTTCATCTTTTAATTTTTTTTATTCAGGATCAATTATGGAGCATGCAGTGATGAGGCAGGGGCTTCCATGTCCTACACCAGCCTTCTTATCAACCAGTGGGTTCCCAGCAGTCTCTAGGTAGAGTGATAAAGGTTATCCCATAAAATGTGACCTGGAGGGCTCAATGGTCGCCTCCAATACTGTTTGTCTTGTGGATGGCACTGACACAGAGTTAACCTTCTGGGTCACCTGGTATGATATATTGTGGCTGGTCATAACTTTGGTTAGTCAGTGGTTTGAATCCTGTATTGGCACCATGAACCCTCAAGCAAATGATAGAGTCACACAGCTGGTCTGCCCTGACCAATAGGTCACCAATGTGGAAGTCTGCCCTTTATTGTCAGCCATGGAAGTGACTAATTTCTGGGACACTTCCCTAAGGGTTGGATTGGCAGGCTGTCTGAAGCCACCCTCTGTCCAATCCTGGTGATACCCTTCCTTGTGTGTGTCACTCCTCTCCCCTGTCTGCTGTCTAATCCTCTGCATCATCGTTTATCTACCTTCTGTCTGACTGTCTACATTTCTCCATTGTGTCCCACCATTTGTATCAGCCCTCCCATTGCAGCCTTAGTTTGTGTTATATTTGTGCCTGCTTTTACTGCCTTCTCTGTGCCCTACTTCATAGTGATAACTTCTCCATGCTTCAGTTTTCCTCTGTCCTTCTCAAAAGAATAAAAAGGGTACTTGTCACACAAAAAAAATACCTTCTTACCCCATCCCAATACCACTCTTCCCTTTCCTCTGTCCTTATGTGTGTTCTACACCGTATTCTTCCCTTTTTATGACTCTCCTACCACCAAATTTCCTTCTCATTTATACAATTCAGCCAGTTGAAACGTTGCTGTGTACTCCTTGTAGGGAGTCCCACTGTGACTCCGCAGCATATACGCAGCACTTCAGTGTGCATGTAAACATGCATAGCATCTAACACAAAAACCTGTCTCAGGCCACATGATCTCTCACAGTATCGTCTTTTCACATGTGTGGCAAATGCTATTTTCAAGACTGCAGAGGCTATTATGTAGCACTTTATGGGCCTATGTCAGTTAGTCAAAGGATCAAATTGTCCAAACCCATGTAGTCAAGACCACATAGTTGACAATTTTGTTTGCTGAACCACTCTGACTGAGATAGCAGTACAGTAGGAATCAGGAATTTGCCCTTTTTCCCACTGTAGTGTGATCTCAAGAGTTGATATAAATAATTAACAGGGGGTATGGGGGGTGCAGTGAGGCTTGATCCTTGGCAAAAACGTTTTTGTTGTTGTTGTCAGCTATCATGTGGATTTATGTCAGTCTTTCATTTAACTGTATTGTTAACCATATGGTCTCAACCATATAGTTTTCAACAATGTTTTTCAATACACTGATACAGATATGCACTATACCATGTGTGTCTGTGTTATGTGGGCATTTATGCATCTCCACTCGGCCAAGTCATGCAACTTTAACTGAGCTATTTCATGCAGAGCAGTCACATTTTCATTCTTTCAAATAACACCATATTTCAAATAACCAAAGTCAATTTGCAGCTTCACTAAATTTCTTTATGAAGATAAGATTACTAAGGTTTTCCTGTTCTTAACTACTCTTGATATACTGGCCACTGATTTAGATTCTTTAGTTCCTAATGTTATAAAATCTTTATATTTATATAATTCACCAGCATGGCTCCAAGACAAATCCATCTTTTACCTTCCTCACTATCTCATCTCCCATTGTACAGGTGACATTCCATTTGGTGGCACCATTTATATTTTTCGTAATCAAAGATTTTAGTTTTGGAGGGATCAAAATTGTAGCTTACAGTGATATTCCTGAATGTTCCATACACTTCTTTGGAGCACTTGGATGTACCTTATCCACGTCAAGAGCAACTGATCATTTTACCTTATTTATATTTCATTCATTCATTCACATAATCCATCCTTCTGATACTATTACTAGCAAGATGCAGTATTAAAAACTGAAACCAGTTTTAAACTTATAATCACATAAAGGTGAAAATGTAACCATATTGTTTATATATTGGATTCCGCATTTTAAATTTTTTTCAGAATGTCTTTTATTGGTGGCAAATTAAGTGCACCTTGGACCCTGTGAAGTTTTCAAATTTTCAAACCATGGCCTTCCTCCACACATGCTTATACGCACACACACACACACACACACACACACACACACACACACACACACACACACACACACACACACACACACACTTTTTTAGACCATAATCATTTGAATGTTTTGGATTCACCTTGTTTTACCAGTTTTTGGTTGCAGTTCTCCTTTAAATTGATTCGAGCTATTGCTATTAAATTTCATTGATGTTCACATTCATTAAGTGTAGCCACATTACTATATACACCTCAAGTGTCTGATCGTGATATAAAACCATGCATAATAAAGTATCTTAACTTGTTTTACACAAATGCTCATTAGTTCTGCAAAGCCAGACTAACAACTGTTTAACCTGATAATGACAGCCAGTCAGACATTCTCACCCACAGATAGCCTGCATACCTAAAAATTATAGCCAATCATTGACTATGTATAGCGCAAAGGTTGGAAAGTGGTAAAAATGAATCTCATTTTATCAAATGCACTATAGTCATGCAAAGACAGACTGTTTAAACTGAGCAAACAAGAGATTACATTTATTTTATTCACAGACAAATCTATACCTTACCCAGCAGTTATTGTCACTTTGCCCTGTACACCTCTTCTAATTTTAATTAACAGAAAAATCAAAGACAAAGCCAAAATGTAACACGGTACAAAGACCCAGAATCAGAGACAAAAAGTTGCTAGAGGAACATTTTTTTTCATTAACATGCATGTTATTAACAATTATTAAGTCATAAATTCAAAACTCTATCATTTATTGATTGTGGTCATCAATGATTGCCAGAAAACACAGATTGTATGAGAAACAGAAAAAAATATGTGCAAAATCAGGGATATTCTGAGAAATCTGAGAAATCTAAAAGCTTTGTTTCACATGAATAGCCACAAGTATTGTAACTTATTTTACATGGATGTATAGATTGCGGTCATCAATGATTGCCAGAAACCACAGATTGTATGAGAAACAGAAAAAAATATGTGCAAAATCAGGGATATTCTGAGAAATCTGAGACAGCTAAAAGCTTTGTTTCACATGAATAGCCACAAGTATTGCAACTTATTTTACATGGATGTATATAAGCACTGCAGAATCAGATTACTAAACTGAAAAAACAAAGAGAACATAAAGCACTTTTACCCACAAACAGCTTCCTGTCCCACCAAGCACAGTTAACGACACTTTGTTATGTAACAAATATAATAAAAAAATTGAACAGACCACAGCTGAAGAGTATATGGTTGAAACCAATGTTGTTTAATACACAAAGTAAGCGCTTTCATGATCTGTAACTGACCGCTTCTTCAGACTTATACATTCAAATAAAATAATCATAGCATTTAAATAGTATCTCATCAAAGCAACAATTAGAGTAAATCAGTCAAGTCTACTAATCAAATTAATTAAGCACTTAAAAACACAGTAAATAAATTCTGTCAAAACATTTGAAACCTTAAAAACTAATAAAACAGCAAAGTTATAAAAACAACTAAGCTAATAACAATAAATATCTTTCAAAAAGCTTAGTGTTTAAGTGGTTTGGCTTTAATGAAGGGCTTAAGTGACACTGCATCATTAATCCCTGGTAGTTTATCTGCCTGCAGCAGCAAAATCCATTTTTGTTCTGCTACTTCCGTCTTGTTCTTAATGTCACCACCCCTCATGCTTTGTTCTATAATTTCTAGCAGTAAAAAGTTAAAAACATGTTGAGAGCCTTCTGCTTGAACATGTCTTGCTAAGGCACTAGTTTCTTTAACATTATTTATATCTCTTAAATGGTCTAGAATGCGCTCTTTGAAACTTCTGTTGGTTTTACCAACATAAAATACATAGCATAATTTGCAGAAGCTAAGGTACACTAAATGTTATGTTTTGCAGTCAGCATAGAAGTCAATGTCTATGACAAACTTCTGACTTGGATGTGTGAATGTAGTGTTAGATTTAATAAACTTACATGCCGTGCAGATCCTGCAGAGAAATGTTCCTGTTCTCTGAGACAGCATATTATTATTTCTGCTAAACAATGGTTTATATCATAATTGTCTTTTTAAGGATTTTTTATTTTTAAAAGAAAAACATGGTCTCTTGTCTATAACACCATCCAGTTCTTCAATAGAATTTGAAATATTCCAGTTCCTCTCAAATATTTGACAAAATGTCTTGATATCACTAGAAAAGGAAATAGGAAATCTAACTTTGTGTCTGTTTTCATTTTGTGTATTGTGTATGTCATTCATACTTTCTGAGAAAAATGGTTTGCCTCTGTGACTACGTCCTTCATTCATATCAATAATATTTGTTTCTATATCTGCTGCATTGTAGCCTCTATCTATAAATTCATCCTTTAAGGTGGAAACTGCTTGATCCAGCCCATATTCTGTATTATGCAGTCTACTCATTCTCATAAATTGTCCCTTGACTACATTCTTGTTAACATGTTTGGGATGCATTCTAGTTTTATGCAGAATGCTATATTTTCTACTAGGTTTTCTATATAGGCTGGTAACTAATGTGCAGATGATTTTTTATTTATAGTCACATCAAGAAAGTTAATGGTATCAGATGAAGAATTATATGTAAATCTTAAAAAATCAGTAGTGCTGTGTAAATATTCAATAAAAAGTTCCAGTCTACTACTAGTATCACCCCACAGAAGGAAAACATCATCCACAAATCATACATACCAGATTATACTATCTACAAAATCATTCCCATGCAACAGATAATTCATCTCCCATGAGACTAGATCTAGGTTGGAGTAGCTGTTGGCACATGCTGTGCCCATTGCTACACCAGTCTTTTGCAGGCAAAAGCAATCATTAAACACAAAAACATTGTTTTCAAAAATTATCTCAAGTAAGCTACATATCAAGTTCACTTTGGTATATGTATAGATTTTTTTAGTATTTAATAAGTCACGTACCCTTTCAATGCCCCAGGCATTAGGTATTACTGTAAAAAGGGATGTGATATCCATGGTAACAAATATATATTCACCATTTATCTCTGCCATCTTCTTATGGAGAGAAGTTAGAAACATCTTGGTGTCTCTTAAAACAGTATTACAAGTTTCTAACACAGGGTGCAATTGCTTCTCTACATAGATGGATATTGCTTCTGTGGCCCATCCTCTACTGGAGACAATAGGTCTCATAGGTGGCTCAGTCATATTTTTGTGTTCTTTGGGTAACTGATAAATCATGGGTATAATCGGATGCTCTACTTGGAAATAATTAAGTAGTTCCTCAGTGATTTGTTGTGACACAAATAGATCAAAAATATACACAGGCACCCTATCAATAATACCTTTCACCTGTGTACTTGAGATGTGTAAGTATGTAGCTACATCATCTAGGAAAAACATAATTTGTTGTTCATAGAATTGTTTCTCCATGATTACAACACTTCCCCCCTTGTCCGCAGGTTTAACTTCATTGCTAGACAATGCCTTCAATTGTATTAGGGCTTCATTTTCAGATTTATCTAAGTTATAGAACATAGCTGATCTTTTCTCACTAAAAGCATCTCTAATATCTTTTTCACATACTGTTACAAAAGTTTCCACAATAGGATGAACTTTAGGTACATATAAACTGTTTTTTTAAAAAGAGTTGAAAGATATTTATTGCTATTAGCTTAGTTGTTTTTTATAACTTTGCCATTTTATTAGTTTTCAGGGTTTCAAATGTTTTGACAGAATTTATTTACTGTTTTCAAGTGCTTAATTAATTTGATTAATAGACTTGACTGATTTACTCTAATTGTTGATTTGATGAGATACTATTTAAATGCTATGATTATTTCATTTGAATGTATAAGTCTGAAGAAGCGGTCAGTTACACATTGTGAAAGTGCTTACTTTGTGTATTAAACAACATTGGTTTCAACTATATACTCTTCAGCTGTGGTCTATTCGATTTTTTTATTATATTTGTGAGGCTCTGAGGTGAAGACCAAGCGTTTACCCAGTTACAGAACAGTCTGTTCTCTATATCTTTGTTTGTGTGGTTCTTCCTGTACTGGGACATGGCTGAAGGAGATAACCTGGAAAATGCAATCAATGGAGCTAATAAGCACCAATACGGACGTTTTCATCATATGTTGAACATTGAATCTAATCCTCTGATGCAGAATCCAGTGTTTCCTGACACAAGGACTGAGGTAATAGATCCAAATATCCATAATAAGTTCATTGAAACATTTAGAGACCTGGAAAATAAACTGTATAAATTGAAAAGGCTTCAAATCAAAGGTTCCATTTAGAGGCATCCTTGAAATATAAGATAGTCCCTAGGGAACTGAGGGTATTAACGATGCCTACATATGGAGATACTTACCCTGACCTATTACAAAAATGGCAACATCTTAATCTACAATTGAGTTGTGATTATATGCAGCTTTTAATTGAATAATTTTTGCCTCAAGAAAGAACTTTAGCTGAAGATGTAGACAAACTACAGAACAAACTATTTTCTAACTTTTCTGTGGAAGTTATTGGCACTAAAATTGATGATTTATATGATAGTATTATGGGCTACAAAAAAAGACTTCAGAACATTAAAATGAAAAAATTGCAGAGATATGTCAATGATTTTTAGTGGAAAGAAGTCTTTTCATGTCTGAAGAGGTCTTGCTCCGTTGCAGGGGTATCTAATGATAGCATACATGCTTCCAACCAAGGAAATATAGAGAGCACTGTCTCTTTAACATCCAGTCTGGTAAGAGAATCTTCAAATACTACTGGCGCGATGACACAACACATTACTACACCTTCCATTATACGAAAGGAGAAGGAGAAGGAAAGTATAGCTTCAGCACATTTCTCGTAGGATAATAGTAAAGCAAATAAAATTAGCAACAGTGAAGCCTCTACTTCGTCTTTTTTAGATCTGAAAAAGACTATACAGACTCCTATTTTACCCTTTGTGCTCAACAATGCCCTGCCGATAAGGGAAAGATCCAAAAGCAGAGGGTGGAAGGGCAGATATCATCAGATTCAAGAGAGACAAGCACGCCAAAACAGCATGATGACTCGCAGCAGAAATGCCAATACTTGGTAATTAACCTTTCTAATTTTGAATTAACTAGAACACAAATTTCTCTGCTGAATAAGGGTTTATTCTTTATTCCAGCACAGAGAACAGCCATGACTGATCTGTTGAAAGAACTGAGACTGTTTGGGCACACACTAATGCTCAAAACTATGTTTAAAGATACAGGTATTTCACCTGAAACTCTTTTTAAAAAAATGACTTTATATGTACCTAAAGTTCATCCTATTGTGGAAACTTTTGTAACAGTATGTGAAAAAGATATTAGAGATGCTTTTAATGAGAAAAGATCAGTTATGTTCTATAACTTAGATAAATCTGAAAATTAACCCTAATACAATTGAAGGCATTGTCTAGCATTGAAGTTAGACCTGCGGACAAGGGGGGAAGTGTTGTAGTCATGGAGAAACAATTCTATATGCAACAAATGATGTTTCTCCTAGATGATGTAGGTACATACTTACACATCTTAAGCACACAAGTGAAAGGTATTATTGATAGGGTGTCTGTGTATATTTTTGATCTGTGTCACAACAAATTACTGAGGAACTACTTAATTACTTCCAAGTAAAACATCCGATTATACTCATGATTTATGGGTTACCCAAGGTACACAAACATATGACTGAGCCACCTATGAGACCTATTGTCTCCAGTAGAGGATGGGCCACAGAAGCAACATCCATCTATGTAGAGAAGCAATTGCACCCTGTGTTAGAAACTTGTAATACTGTTTTAAGAGACACCAAGATGTTTCTAACTTCTCTCCATAAGAAGATGACAAAGATGAATGGTGAATATATATTTGTTAACATGGATATCACATCCCTTTTTACAGTAATACCTAATGCGTAGGGCATTGAAAGGGTACGTGACATATTAAATACTTAAAAAATCTATACATATACCAAAGTGAACTTGATATGTAGCTTACTGGAGATAATTTTTGAAAACAATGTTTTTGTGTTTAATGATTGCTTTTGCCTGCAAAAGACTGGTGTAGCAATGGGCACAGCATGTGCCAACAGCTACTCCAACCTAGATCTAGTCTCATGGGAGATGAATTATCTGTTGCATGGGAATGATTTTGTAGATAGTATAATCTGGTATGTATGATTTGTGGATGATGTTTTCCTTCTGTGGGGTGATACTAGTAGTAGACTGGAACTTTTTATTGAATATTTACACAGCACTACTGATTTTTTAAGATTTACATATCATTTTTCATTTGATACCATTAACTTTCTTGATGTGACTATAAATAAAAAATTATCTACACAATTAGTTACCAGCCTATATAGAAACCTAGTAGAAAAAAATAGCATTCTCCATAAAACTAGTATGCATCCCAACCACGTTAACAAGAATGTAGTCAAAGGACAATTTATGAGAATGAGTAGACTGCATAATACAGAAGATGGGCTGGATCAAGCAGTTTCCACCTTAAAAGATGAATTTATAGATAGAGACTACAATGCAGCAGATATAGAAACAAGTATTATTGATATGAATGAAGGACGTAGTCACAGAGGCAAACCGTTTTTCTCAGAGAGTACGAATGACATACACATTATACAAAATGAAAATAGACACAAAGTTAGGTTTCCTATTCTAGTGATATCAGGACGTTTTGTCTAATATTTGAGAAGAACTGGAATATTTTAAATTCTATTGAAGAACTGGATGGTGTTATAGACAAGAGACCGTATTTTTCTTTTAAAAATAAAAAATCCTTAAAAAGACAATTATGTTATAAACCATTGGTTAGCAGAAATAATACTATGCTGTCTCAGAGAACAGGAACATTTCCCTGCAGGATCTGCATGGCATGTAAGTTTATTTAATCTAACACTACATTCACACATCCAAGTCAGAAGTTTGTCATAAACATTGACTTCTGTGCTGACTGCAAAACACAACATTTGGTGTACCTTAGCTTCTGCACATTATGCTATGTATTTTATGTTGGTAAAACCAACAGAAGTTTCAAAGAGCGCATTCTAGACCATTTAAAAGATATAAATAATGTTAAAGAAACTAGTTCCTTAGCAAGACATGTTCAAGCAGAAAGCTCTCAACATGTTTTTAACTTTTTAGTGCTAGAAATTATAGAACAAAGCATGAGGGGCGATGACATTAAGAACAAGATGGAAGTAGCAGAAAAAAAATAGATTTTGCTGCTGCAGGCAGATAAACTACCAAGGATTAATGGTGCAGTGTCACTAATGCCCTTCCTTAAAGCTAAACCACTTAAACACTAATCTTTTTGAAAGATATTTATTGCTATTAGCTTAGTTGTTTTTTATAACTTTGCTGTTTTATTAATTTTTAGGGTTTCAAATGTTTTGACAGAATTTATTTACTGTGTTTTTAAGTGCTTAATTAATTTGATTAATAGACGACTGATTTACTCTTATTGTTGATTTGATGAGATACTATTTAAATGCTATGATTATTTCATTTGAATGTATAAGTCTGAAGACGCGGTCAGTTACAGATCATGAAAGCGCTTACTTTGTGTATTAAACAACGTTGGTTTCAACTATATACTCTTCAGCTGTGGTCTGTTCGATTTTTTTATTATATTTGTGAGGCTCTGAGGTGAAGACCGAGCATTTACCCAGTTACAGAACAGTCTATTCTCTATAACTTTGTTATGTAAAACAGTATCTATAGAGTTATTAGCTCAAGAATCAAGGTAACCCCCCCAAAATGAGTGACAAAGCCCAAAATCAGATACAGACTTTACTACTTTTACTACTATTGTCATGTAGTTATACAGTTGCTAGAAGTTTTTGCATTGGTATGCATTTTCTGAAGGACATGAACTCTGAAGAATCAAATGTCCATCAATGGATCTACTTTACATGGTCGACATTTCAGAAAGTCGACTTTCATATGGCCGAGACTATATGATCGACTTTCAGAATGCTGACTATGTAAAGTAAACATAAACACACAACAATTACTTACCTTAAACTGTTAGCAGGGAGGCTCAACCCCCCTGCACCCCCCATGGGGGCTCTGCCCCCCACACCCGCCGTAACTTAAATATACCAACTTCGAGATCGCACTACAGTTCGGAAGTGGGAAATTTTCCCATTCCGCACTGTGCAGAGATAGCGGTTCCCCATGGTCGGCTTTTCAAAATTCGATCATATGGTCTCAGCCATATGAAAGTTGACTTTATGAAAAGTCGACCATGTGAAGGGGACCCCTGTCAGTATATAGTGATTACATTTTTCAATGATTTGTCAAAACCCACAGATGTTATGATGCATAGACCAAAAACCTGAGACAAAGTCAGGAATGTTCTGTGAACTTGGGGATAGTTTCAACTTTGATTCACAAATATATTCAGCAGAGAACAGTAAGCAAATGTAGGTGGAAGGTATCATACCCTCTGTCTTGAGCACAGGATGTAGCTCATTAACAGCTCAGAACTTTAATCCTCTGGTTTAACTGTCATCCAGAGTATTTCATACAAATATCCAGATTTTAAAATAAAACAAGGAGGTAAGCTGTTTTCATCTATAGCCACCCTGCCCCTGCCATTTAGTGACTCTAATCCATAAAACTACAAATTGTATGCGACACAGACCAAAAAAAATAAGTCAAAGTCAGGGACATTCTGTGATATCAGGAACTGTTTCAACTTTGATGCACACAAAGACTTAGAAAATAAGGATTCTAATGTATATCATACAAAATACATCACAAAGACTTCGAAAATAAAGATTACTGTATATCATACAAAATACATGTTAGCCCTATCTTTAAGATTCAGGCATGGAGTAATATGTTCAGTTTGGCATATAAATGAATCAAAACACACAAATATGTCTTTAATATTTGTGAAGTATTGCACTTGGAGTTATAATTGCCTGCATATAATGATAAAGCACTTTGTTTCATCATATAATAGTTGGGCTAAGCATTCTTCACGACCATATCTCGGTTTACTATTAGAAAATGTGATTTGGAAAGTCAGCTCTCTTCAGCCATTGTCTGCTACACAGTTTTGATACAGCTTACTTTTATACAGTGCTTTGTAGAAATAAAAACCCACACTTCACTTGCCCACTAGTGCATTTATACTTTTGTTAATAATGTCACTAATAAAAGAAATTTCACAGTACTGTCAAACATTAAAGTGTTGACAGAGTGAACACCATGTGTGTGCGTGCGTGTGCATGTGCGTGTGCGTGTGTGTGTGTGTGTGTGTGTGTGTGTGTGTGTGTGTGTGTGTGTGTGTGTGTGTGTGTGTGTGTGAGTCTGCATATTCATACCTCTCAACTGTACAGATTTTTGCAGAATGTCCAGATTTATGTCTCATATTTTGGTCTGTTCCTCTTAAAAATTGTGCTTTTTGACAAATCACTGGGATTATCTAAGAATTAAAGTCACTAAATTATGATATGCATTTAAATGTGAATAATTTTCTGGCAACTTTCTAAGTTTTTAAAAGCAGTATTTAAAATCTGTCCCTATTTTTGGGGCCCTTGTCTCCCCGTTGTGCCAGGATTTATCCAGATTTCTTGTGCTAAGAGGTTGAGAGGTATGGTGAGTGTTCATTTCTTGGGGGAAAGCAAAAAAAAACTCTAAAACTGTTAGCATGTAAAGCACAAGGGAATATTTAATAGGACAGTTGGTCGAGCATTCAAAAAAGTGTTCCTTAGCTATCAGGAGGATGCCATACTGGGGCACTCAGATCTCCCTTCTGCATACTCCCTATTTGCTGAGGCCTTGGTCTGAAGCAAGATACAACTAATGGCAGACAGCTGTGTTGGAACCGAAAAAAAAACACAAAGCTGTTAAGTACTGATTAATAAGTTTGGGTGATCAACAATTGATGCAAATATGTAGAAACCATTACCGTAACACATTTCACTGAGTTTTATATTTGAGCAGATTTCCAAATGATAGTATCGATCAGACATTTAGTGTACAGGCAACAGCAGCTAAAAATATCATGCCCTGTTCCAAATTCCAAGAATTTTGGGGTAGCGATGCAGGGAGCCTCCACCATCCTGCTTCTCTACACCAAAACTGAATCCACCGGGAGTGACATCATAGGGGGTTCCTGGGTTTACAGTTCCTTGCTCAAGCTGCAAGAGACAGGCACCACACCAAGAACAGGTAATGAGATTCTGCAACATTCTATTCTAATGAATTTCATTAGCCAATCCTTTTGTAATACAATCCCACCCAAACTCTTCTGAATCCAGTCAAAGTTGGCTGGCACCACAGCTTCACCTGTATGGCAGCTCATATATTGCAATCTGTGAACCTTCCTGCAGAACCAGAGCTGCCATACAGAGGATGTCCTGCACAACAGTGTCATCTGTATGTTCGATAATGGGTGGGAAGAATGTATACATGAAATGTAGCACGGCCATAATGCATGCATGCTTTCCTGCTGGGCATTGACTTGGATAAGCCTATGGAGTCACTAGCGCATTAGGGAATAACATTTATTTTAATTATTTTAACTGTGCAAGCCATCACCACTGCAATCTGGGGACAGGTCACATACAACATTACAGCGCATGTGCATGGTCCATTCCCTCTTCTTAATGGCAGCTTCTCCACAGCAACAGAACAGCTCATCCTCTATGTAATGTTTCCTATTGCAGGCAGCCTGGCTTCCCACAATCTATGACCTATAGTAGCAAGTCCCTCTTATAGGTGAAGATGAAGCTGTTGCCTCACTAAAACCATCCATAGACTTCTATGGGCTACTCTGTTGCTTTGGGGTTTTCCACTGGTGTGCTTTGCCAGTGTAAAACATTAAGGACTTTTGGTGCTGTGAGCTCATCTCTTGTTTTTAAATGGGGAGGAGGGTTCTACCAGTGCCTGTTAACATACTCTGAATGAGGACCATCAAAGACCTTGGCTTTGGACTCAGAAATTGGGACTCAGCTGTTGCTCTGCATAATGTGTTGCCCCATACCTAAGTTCTTTTGGAATTCCATTGCCCTATAAGATCCATTACTGATCACTGCAGTATTTATGCAGAATGATACAAAATGCCTTTGAAAACATGTGTTTATTTTGCTTTACAGTGTGACAAAGAAGCAAACTGAAATAATATTGCTGTGATTTCCTTAATATCATATATCCAAAAATATTATCTTCCTGGGAGAGATTGAGCCTATCCAGGACTGTTTTCTATGCCTTATGTATACTGAGTACCAGGATAGACTCACCTTGACTGTAAAATGGATACAGTGGGTAAACAAAGAATGAATTAAATGAATAAATAAATGATCATAATCAATAACTGGAAAAACCTATACATTTTTGTGAGAAGACTAACCTATTCTTGATGTATACCATTCTCCTTTCTTCTTTTGTCTTTTTTTTCTTTGCCTTACACCCCCAACTTGGCTTTTCTCCAGCCGGTATTTACCCTGCCTTGTTTTTTCTTTGTTTTTTTTTTTTTCATGGATACCGCACCTATTTGAGAGCATCACAACAGAGTATACACTTTCTACTGAAGCCAGGTGGCTGAAACTGAATATAAGCGTGACTTTTATATGGCCAGAAAGCCTTCCTCTGCCCACTGAGCAGAGATGAGCAAACCATGCATCTCTCTTTATTATATAAAAACCTTGGGAAAACTGTATCATGGACATAATGAGAAGTCACTATCTCACCCCTGAAATTACCCCTTTGAGGAATCAGACTTTTGAGCAATAGTTGAAATGCTATTTTTATACAAACTGTATACAGGAGATTGCCTAATTTTCCCCTAATTTTTCTTTTTAATATTCTTTAAACTATAACACATGAATTTTTTTCCAGGTGTCTTCAGTCACCCAAAATGGGCATACATTGGATAGATAATCCACTGGATTCAACACAATCTGTGCAAGAATAAGAGCATTCTTGCATGGAGTGGTTTGTGTCCATTTAGCATAGCAGTGTGCATTAAATATTAATGAAGGTGCGCTGCTGTACTTGTTATACAGACATGAAATGTAAACGCGTGCAGGGGACATGTCCAAGTAGTGCATGCACACAGAACATGCCCCCTGCACTGAGAAAGTGCCATATAGCACTTTCTAAGCTGAACTGGTATAATATTAGAGATTTACTCTAATATTATGCCAGTTCCTCAGTGTCGGCGGACACTGAAATGAAATAATGATCATTTCAGTGTTCACGGACACTGAAATAATCAACAGCAAAAAGAAAACAATGCAGGGGGTGTGTGACAGGGTCTGTGACACACACCCTGCATTGCTAAAGTGCTGTTTGACACTTCTGAAACCTGCTAAAGCAGGAAATGTGTGCAAATTCACACATAATGGGGGATAAATCCCCCAAATGTGACAAAACATACATATAGCCCTCACAAACATAGAAAGTTGATAGAGAACAGGTCATGCATTAGCATGAATCATGGAAGAGTAGAAGTCTGAAAACAAATGTATGCCAATATTCCCTTACAGCAGTATATGTTAACAAAGGCACAAATGATGGGGGGAATAAATAATACATTAGGGACACGCCTGAAAAATTGCTGTCACGCACTTAGAAAGTTGATAGATAACAGGATATGTATTAGCAGGAGTCCCTGAAGGATAGAAGCCTGAAAGCCAAATGAATGCCATTATTTCATGATGGCAGTCCTCAATGAGTTGTCAGAACACCACAAGACTCACTTATATAACATAATAATATAAAAATAATATAAAGTCTTTTTTTCAAGCCTAAGGCATGTTTAAGCATAGATAGGTGTTTTTTTTTTGTGTTATGGCCATCTGCTTAGCATAGCTTAAACATCCCCTAGGAGTTAAATGCAAATATACAGAAAATATTTCCAAGCTGTGATAGTGTAGTGGTTAGAGTCCCAGCTTTGCATGCAGGTGTTCATGGTGTGAGTACCAACACAGGCAACTTATTTTTCTAACGGAAATTACTGCTAAAATTATTTTTATAAACATAAATTATGTAGCAACTGTTTTTTGTCAACCAGGGTAATGTATCAAGTCTAAAAGTTAGATGTCAGTCTAGAAAAGATGTAAAATCCCCATATAAACACAAGTGCCCCATACAGTATTGTCACACAAGAATATAATTTAATGAAAGCACATAGGGGGATGTCATGGAAGGTAAACATAAAATTATAATATGTCAGTAATGAGGACTCAATCCCACAATCCTGATACTATATAAAATGAAATGTGAGCAATGTTAAGTAGTGCTTAACTATGCTAACATGGTATAAGCATTGTTTAAATGTAAATGTTAAGCAATAAGTAGCCCAGCTAAGCTGATTTGTGCATTGGTAAGCAGTGCTCAACATCTATCCCTTTAAGCACTCCCAACCTTAGCTAAGTGGGTTTGTCATCGATTAGTTTAGCTCAGCATATTTAAAATAGCCCAATGATGGCAAAGGGCAAGAATTTCATTCTATCCAAACCTTGCAGATGGGAATACAGCCATAAACAGTTGTAGATCATCCTTGCAGCCACTATGGCTGATGTAGGAGAGGGTTCAAGCTTTTGGGTGCAACAATAGGGCATTCAGGAGTCCAGGTCATGGTTGGACACCTAGTGAAAGATCATGAGGAGAGACTGCTTCAGGGCCAGTACCAGTTCTCCCAATACAAATTGGAGGCCTGGGACCGTCTTGCACATGATCTCACCAGTGCTACTGGCATACCTCGAATTGGTGAGCAGATCCGGTACCATTTTGCTGACCTCAAGCATAGGAAAAGGGAGCTCTTGGACCAGTGGACCCAAGATGCACCAGCACAGCATGTCCCAGAAGTGTGTAAGTATCAGTACCAATTAGTGTTTACCAAAGTCCAGCCTGTGTATGTGATCGATAGGTATGCATAAATGTTTCGTTATCTCCTGTACAGCTGCAGATGAGAGGGCTGCGAATGTAGATGCCCATGCCAGCAGGTTGCTAAGGCTGCACCGGAAGGCTGATGAGTACAAATCTAGCTTGCAATATTCAGGGGAAATAAACAGAAAGGAGTAGGACATCAACTGCCAGTAGATTAAAATGTGTACTGTGTGTAATGAATAAATGAGAAGTTAGCAGAGTAATACTGATGCACAGGATATCTATCAATAAAAGTTCCAGTACCCTTCAATAAAACAAAAAATCCCAGACTGTTGTGTTTACTTTGGTATGTGGTGGTATGAATCTAAATGTGTGCAGGTCCTGCACAACAACTATGGCTCTGACAGCATGAATTAATTGAGGCTCATCTGACAAAGATTGTGGAGCTGTAAAACAGGAGATCAACTATATGAAATGTTCCATGCACCAAGATCTGATCCCTGAATAGTAATCTGTAAACTAGTATATTGTATCCCCTACTATTAGGAAGAAAACAGTCAAGTAACAAACAACAGTTCTGCAGTAGCTCATTGTGTTAAAACACAGCCTTGTTGTAGCCTTTTTTACAAACCTGCACAATTTGAATCCCAGGAGTGGTAGTAAGCTGCATTCATAATTTCACCCAAGAATATGTGAATATGTGTAAAAACAGTCAGTTAGTGTTAACAGAAATTTCCTCTACAGGACTGCCAGGTAAGGAAATGTTTCTATTAGCCATAAGAAGGCTGTACTAATACACTGTGTACAACACTTCCACTGTCCAACCCCAAGGCTGCAAATGACAGCAAGATAAGTGCATACACCAAGGGTTCTCCTGATAAATATCCCTCAAGAGTCACGCTGTCATGGCTAGTGGTCACTGCTGTCAATACCCTGGGTGACAGATAGAAATCCAGGCAGAGTATGGCAGTTGCACACACAAACATGCGCGCGTGCACACACACACACATACACACACACACACACACACACACACACACACACACACACACACACACACACACACACACACACACCATGAGTGCAGGGCAGCCCTGTCAGTCTCACATATGTAATCTTGAATATGTGAATATGTGTAGAAACAGTCAGGTAGTATTAACAGATATTCCCTCCACAGGTCTGTCAGGTAAGGAAATGTATGTAGTACTTTTAAGAAGGCTTTAGTAATATACTGTGTGCAAACATTCCACTGCCCAACCCCAGGCCATAGGTAGATGTAAAGTGAGGTCATACCTGGAGAGTAATGAGTGCATTAATTATCAATACAGTTATGAACAATCAAAGCCTATACAGTTGTTAATTGGTACCTCTCTCTCCCCCACTCTATCTGCACCAATAATTCATACACATAATCAAGAGGTATGTTTTTCTCCAAAACTAATGTTGGGACATGTGTCCTATTGTTCTACAAATATCAAATCATTTGATTATTAATGTTCCCCATTCAAATACTATCATTGGTGGCCTGTTGCTATCAATGTAACCTGCATGCCGTTATGATGCCTACTGTTGTTCCATTTATGCATGTGTTCTGTTTGCTATGCATCTGTTTCAAATCTGTTGGTTTGAGATAATTGGAACACCCATGCTTGCTGTTAAAACTAATTTTGAAATGTTTTGTTCATGACTAACCAACATATTTTGTAAAACCTCAACACCATAGCACACCTGGGAAGTCAGATCCCAGCGGATCCACCTGTCCCACCTAATTTGGCTGTGGCACCAGGTCCCAGCACATCTGGGACCCAACCCGAGATCTCCTCATCCACTGGTCCTGCGCCACCTTCAGATGGAACTGCCTCAGGGGATGGGGCCCACCCCCCCTGGGAGTGAGCATGGACAGGAAACTCACCCATAGTCAGATCTGAGGTTTGGTGGGTAGCACCATCCAAAAAGATTTTGGTGGACAGCTGTACCAGATTGAGGGCCACCAGATGCATCTTGAGGGTCAACCTGCCCCTCATGTCCAGGCCCCACCACAGCCACCTTTGGGGCTGTGAAGGTGCAGTGGTGACTGCCCATGGGTGGGGACCTCAGTCCCACTGTATGCATTGGGGGGGCATGGTGTCTGATTCCCAACCAACCCCTCCTGTCAGAAGGAGATTACCTCTACATGTGTCCATATACCACCCCTGTCTGTTGTGTTGTGTTTGTTGTGTCTTTTCCTGCAAATTCACTTCTACATATACACCTCCCCACCCCCAACATCCCAAAAAAAAAAAAAAAAAAAAAAAAAGCATCCCAAAAAATTACATCTAATATTACATTGACAACAATTTAGACACACACACACATGGACACATGTAATCTAGTTGAATTGGCAACACAACACACTACTGTTCACCCCTCTCTCAGGGTCAATCATTGAGTGCAAAAAAACAAATCAAATTCAATAGAAATTCATAGCTGCTGCTGTAGAAGAAATGGATGGAGCTACCTTTCATACTGTACTTCCCTTTCCATGCCCCTTTTTTTACCACTTTCCTATCACCCATTTTTCTTTTCTTTAAAAGAAATTAGCATGGGGGTGAGTTGGAATAAGCAGCGGTAAGTGAAGCTAAAACAGATTAACCATCTGTTGGCATCGCTTACCATCACGCAACCCTATGCAAACCCGCTTAAAACTGCTTAAAAGTGCCTTAATCACTCTGTATCCATCAGACCTTGTTCTGCTAAAAAAAAAATAGTTAGCCCTGCCAAATCTTGAACCTAGAATGCTGTGCTCTACATTCACAGCAACATACCACTACACCATCTGAACTGTGTGAATCTGTAATGCTTAAACAAACATATCATGCATTCAGGTCATTTAACAGTAATGAAAAAAAACATGAGTCCCAAGTCTAAATCCATGACCCTGTACACTATAATAAGAGCAATGCACCACTACACTACCTGAGCTGTAGAAGTTGGTGTTGTTTTTTTCAAACATATCATGAAATAGAGGCATACAACATTAGGGAGAAAGCTCTGTGGAATCATTCATATTTTGTATATATATATATATATATATATATGTATGTATATATATATATATATATATATATATATATATATATATATATATATATATATATATATATATATATATATACATATATATATATATATATATATATATATATATATATATATATATATATATAGATATATATATATATCTCTATCTATGTTGAAACATATATATGAAATAGTGGATAAATAGATATGCATATATAAACATATAAAGAAAGGGAAATATATATATATATATATATATATATATATATATATATATATTTATATACATATACATATGCAGTCAGACCATCAGACCTCAGAACCATCCCTCTCAACCTCTTAGTGCAAGACACTTGTACAAAGGCTATAAAAGGGGGGATTAGGCCAGATATAGGGACATATTTCAACTATCGCTGTTAGGAACGAAGATATTTGCTACAGCAACAGGGTGCATTTCAGCAGACAATTACTGAAGGATATGAGGATGGAAACTGAAATGTTATGTCATTATTTACTGACATAAATCCTTGGATCATCATGGTGATTTACCAGACAAATACAAATAAATTGTGGAACAGAACAAAAAGTATGGGCCAAACATCTGGAAATTCTGTGAAAATCCTGGCAATGGAAAGATATGCTCAGAACCGCCTAGTGCAATGAATCTAGACAAAGCCTGACAAAGTGAGGGGACAAAGGCATAAATTAGGGACATATCCAAAAATACGTGAATAGATAAGCTGAGAAAGTTGATGTACTAACATTGCATGTCCTAAGATATTGACTGAAATATCACAAGTCTGCAACTCAATTGCTTCCATTAGTTAGTGACCTCAGTCCCCACAGCACCCCAATGATGTGTCAGGAATACATAACAGTTATAGGGATCAGACCAAAGATATCGGCTAGACAACAGGACATTCTATCAATGTGTGGAAATAACACAACATTAGGGAAACTACACTCAGCTAACAAGCAACATTCAAACTACAATCAGACTGACATAACACTACCCAAATCCAGCTTTGGGGCTGTACACCTGCATTAGCAAATATAACAGGCACTACAGGGATGTAACACTAGTGGAAAACAGATACTGGTGTGAAAGTGCATACCCACAACCAATTGCACCACAGTCACAGCGATATACCACTAAGCAAACTGAACACTACAGTATAATTACTGTGTGAACAACAACATCCCTTTTGCCACTCACACATTACCCCTACATATACTGCCCCAGATCACAGTGTAGTGGGATATCTTGAGGTGTTACTGGACATGTCACAGTCTGCCTGTATAAACATATACAGGCGATAGGGAACCAGAAACTGGAGCCGCATGCACAGTCAGATAGAAAGGGCACATGACACTCACATGTACCCTCCCTTCCTACAAAGCCCAAATAACATGTACACAGTACACTGCTACACAATACTGACAGTCTGTTAACAATGGTCAGACATACACAGACTTCTCAAATATACAGTTTCCTACAGAATGTATAGACACAGGACTTATATTCATGGCTACTTCCTTGTTACATGTCTGGGGGTCTATGACATCACTGGGATGGTAGCAGGAATGAAGGCAAAAAATAATGATACTACATACCTCTAAACCTCTTAGTGCATGACATCTGAACCAAGCCTGACATAATTGAAGGACTGAGGCCCAAAGGGGGGGTGTATTGGACATATTGCTGTTATAAATGTAGACAGTTGCTGGTGTTACTGGGTTTGTTGTCACATATCTTTTCTGAAGGATATTAAGTCTATATCACCAATGGATGCTAGCATGTACTGACTACATTCCCCAGAGTATCATACTGATTAGCCATAGACAACGACTGTGTGGGGAACAAAACAAACATATGAGCCATGCATCTGGACAGTGTCTAGGCCTCTGGACAGTGTAGAGGTTTGAATGCTGTCATGTAACAGAATGGAAATCCCCTGACAGCTGTGAAACAGGTCACCCAGCACCTTATGAAGCATGGCAAAAACATGACACTCCCCCAGATCAGCTCTGGTAAATTACCTAGGGTCTATATTACAACCCCGAAAGATCTAAAATGTGAATGTATGTACATCGACACAAAAAGGTTGATGTACATACACAGCGAAACACGTAAATGGCGATAATCAAAATGCCGAACATGTTTTGTCAGCAAAACGTGCCACACAGGTAAGTACAAAACAATACAAAAAAATACATTAACAAATTTATGCAGGGGGACAAGCCCCCCTTGCACCCCCCATGTGGGGGGCTTTTCCCTCCACATCCCCCTTCTTAAATATACCAACTCTGAGACCGCACTACAGTGGGGAAAAGGATATATTTCCTTATCCCACCACCAAGCTGCTGGCTAGGAAACACATTCGGCATTTTGATTTTACGTGTTTCACTCTATATAACCCGCGGTGGTGGTGCTGCAGTAGCGTTGTCGGCTCACAGTAAGACGCTGTCTGGTTCAATTCTCAGCTAAAGCTTCTTCTGCGTGGAGACATGTGTGAATGGGCGTACCTTCGTTGAAGGTTGTGCGTCAGGCTTGACAAGCCGGTACGTAAAAATCAACTGCCAATCATTAGCGGACTAGAGTTCTGCTGTGGCGACCCCTAACCGGGAAAAGCCGAAAGACACAAACAAGCAAACGTGTTTCACTATGTATGTACATCGACCTTTATGTGTCGATGTACACACATTCGAGTTTTAGATCTTTCGGGTTTGTAATATAGACCCAATCACCCATGCACATTCAAATATAGCATGCACTACAGGGATGGAATTGTAGTGAAAAGCAGACAGAGGTGCAAAAATGTCCACCCAAAAAAATTTGCACCACAGTCACAGCAACATACCAGGACCCAAAATTAACTATAGAGTACAATGACTGTCTGAACAAACATATCCTGATTGCCAGTCACACATTACACTGACATATACTGGGCAAAATCACAATGTACTTGAAATCCTGAGGTGTTAAAGGACATTTTACAGACTACCCCTACAAACATACAGACCTGATAGACTGCTAGCAGCTGTAGCAGCGTACAGAGTCAGATAGGTAAAGGATGTATGGCCCTCACATCTGCTACCCTCCCTACCCAGCCCAACAAACATCTACACACAACACTGTTACACAGTTCTGGCAGTCTGTTCACAATGGCCAGACATACATAACTGTCATATGTACAAGTTTCCACAAAATTTCCAGGATGTGGAACCATAATCCTGGCCACTGTTGCATACCATGGCCAGGAGTCTGCTAGGTCACTGGGATGATAACTGGAGTGCAGTTGGTACATAATGATATGCCATACCTCTGCACCTCATAGAGTAGGACATCTAAACAATGCATTACATACTTGGGGGACAGGGGCTGGAAAGAGGGACATATCACACATAATGGTATTACAAACTGAAACAGTAGCTGTTATTACATGTATTGCTATAACATAACATCCCTGAAGGATATGATATCTGGATCACCAATGAATGTCAACAGTTAGTGACTACAATCCTCACATTATTCTACCAACACCACAAATAAAGATGTTTGAGGAAATGACCAAACATAACAGGCAAACCTCTGGCCACTCTATGGACAACATACCAGTTGAGAGGTAAATCAGAGGCATATCACTGTCAGATATCAGGTCACTCAGTAAATGCATGTTCAGATGAACAATGTAAATTTAGAAACCATCCATGTGTATAATAGCACTAATGACATACAATCTGTACAAAAATCTGGACCTTTGTCCCACATGTTGGGCTGTGTCCACATGTCCTGCCTTGTGAGGTACTCCCACCTACTGTCTGTGAAGCTGTAGCCAACACACCTCCGTAGTGTCCCCTGCACAGGCAAGGAAAAGAGGCAAGGCCCACATGAAGGATGTCCCATATGTTGGAACTAGCAGCAGTGTCCAGGCCCACACCACAATACTATGTAGGCACCTACAGGGCTGTATGGCCTCAACAATACCTGGCAGGATGACATCAACCCCCTCAAGGTAAGCTGAATACATCTGGCGGACAGCAGCAATACACAACTACCATCAGAGGTGGAAATAATCGCAGGACAGGCCAAGAAGGAACAGATGCCTCATTGGCAGCCATGTCACTTTGTTCTGCACAAGCAAATAACATCACAGGTGATGTACACTAAGGCTGTCTGAGTGCAAACTGGATATATCTACCAAGGCCAATCAGTAGACCTTCCAGATATGTGTCCACAATTCCAGAGGCAACACACATATCTTCTCTGAGTGGTGGTCAATAACACCACATACATATATGCCATAGATATAGGCAACCGGCTGCACATAGGTGAAGTGTAAACTTCAACCCCCTGTCCTCCCATGGGTACACATATGCATGTACAGCACCCTCCCCTCGTGATCAGGAAGCAGGTCTGTAATGCCCTCTCAAAGGCAACACACAGAGGTCTCCATAGGCCTGATACCATTCCTGCATCCTACATGAACACAGGCATGGGCTCTCAGACCCATTCTGCAGTGTAGTCATCCACAGCCTGAGCACCAGTGTCATCCCATCTGCACAGAGGACAGACAGAATGTTGATAGAAAACAGGTTATGCATTAGCATGAATGTTTTGAAGGATACACATCTGAAACTGAAATGTATGCCATTATGTCATGACAGCAGTCCTCAATGACATGGCCAAAAACCTCAATACTCTCCATTTAATATAATAACATAATATTAATATGCAGTAGGAGATAAATAAAAATATACAGCTCAAGTCCCCAAACCAAGGTAGTGTAGTGGTCAGAGTCCCAGCTTGCCATGCAGGCATACACAGTTTGAGTTTGAGTACTACAACTGGCAATCCAATTTTACAAGGGAAAACAGTGTTAAAAGTAATATTTTCATATTAAAAGTTTGGTAAGTTATTTTTGTCACACAGGGTAGTGCAGCTGGTGTAAAATGGAAGTGTGAGTGCATATAACATGTGAAACCACCCATGTATACATGTGCCCCATACAGTATAGTTACACCCGTTGCTACTGTAATGGAAGCATATTTTATATTTTATAAGAAATATATAAAATTATAATATAATATGATATTAAAATAAAATAAGAATATAATATAATATTATTAGTATAATAATGCAATATATATACAGAAATATATGTATATAAAAGATATTTTATAAGAATGAACTGTGATCAATGGTTAGCAATGCTCAGCTAGGCTTAGTAGGTGTAAGCATTGCTCAAACATGAATGCTAAGCAGGATGTAGCTCGGCTAAGCAGATTTGCGCACTGATAAATGTTCACTTAGCATTGCGCCAACCCATGCAACCCCGCTTACAACTGCTTAAAATTGCTTTATTCACTCTGTTTCCATCAGCCCCTGTTCTGCCTAGTAACAAAGCAATTATCTCTGCCAAATCTTGAACCCAGGGCCATGTACACCAAAGTCAGAACAATGTAACATCACACCATTTGAGTTATAAGGATTGCTAATGCTTTTTCAGGCATATCATGCAGTACAGTCATTCAACAGTAGGGAAAGGATTTTGTAGAATCAGTCAGGTTTTGTATTTATACATATACACAGGTATATATGTATGGAGATGCATATGTATGGAAAAATATATACATAATATAAATAGTGATACACATATAATATATATATATATATATATATATATATATATATATATATATATATATATATATAAAGTAAATATATATATATATATATATATATATATATATACTCATAACATGTAGTGGAGTCATACCTCACAACTATACCTCTCAACCCAACCTCTTAGTGCAAGAAATCTGGCCAAAGACTGTCCAAATGCGGGACAATGGGCCCAAACTTGGGACATATTTTAAATATTGCTCTTATAAATATAGAATGTTGCCAGAGTGACAGGATTTGTTTCAGCATACATGTTTGGAAGGCTTGAGTTCTGAAACTGAAATGTATGTCATCATTTAATGTCAGAAATCTGCAGATCATCACAGTGATTTATCAGGGATATAATAATAATAATGAATTTGTGGATAAGACCAGAAAAATGACCAATAAACCTGGACATACTGCAACAATCCAGACAGTCGAGAGGTAGGCTCAGAACCCCTTAGTGCAACAAATCTGCACCAAGCTTGACAAAGGGGGAGGGAAGCCATGAAAATAGGGACATTTCTGAAATACTGGAGTAGAAAAGCATACACAGTTGCTGCAGTAACACCCTCATGTCTGTCCTAACATATATTGACTGAAATGGTTACCTATTATAACCTCAAAACCTCAGTTACGTGAATACAGAAATGTCAACACACATTGAGCGAATTGCAAAAACACCGAACATCCTGAAACGCGAAATTTGAAATATCAAATCGTCATAGTTGGTCCTTCTTCGGTACAGCTCCTTAAGGTAAGTGTGCAATAGTTACGGACCTTAGGGTTAGGGTGCATGTTAAGGTAAGTGCATACATAGTATTATATGTAAGGTTTAGTTTAGGGTTAGAAGTAGGGTTTTGTTAAGTGTATGTTTGTAGATTATTTATTTTGTTTGGGTATAGCTCCTTAGCGTAAGTGTGCAATAGTTACGGACCTTAAGGTTAGGGTGCGGGTTAAGGTAAGTGCATACATAGTAGTATATGTAAGGTTTAGTTTAGGGTTAGAACTAGGGTTTTGTTAATTGTATGTATGTGGATTATTTATTTTGTTTGGGTAGGTAGTACGTAGCGGACGGTGGAGTTGGCCAACTATGCCGATTCGACATTTTGAATTTCGTGCTTCAGGACGTTCTGCGTTTTTGTCGTTTGCTCAATATGTGTCAACATTTCCATATTCCAGTAAGTGAGGTTTTGCTGTTATAATATAGACCTTACTGAAATAGCACAAGTCCAACACTCAATTAATTCTCACTAGTTAGTGACTGAAATCCTCCCATTATGCCACTGAAATACACAACACTTATGGAGGCCAGGCAACAGCACATTCTACAAATATCTGGAGATAACATCACATTAGAGGAAACTATAGTCACCAAGCACTGTCCAAACTACGGACAGACTGACCCAACACTAACTCAAATCTGCTAGGGGGAATTACACATGTATTGGCAAATATATCAGGCACTACAGAGATGTAAAAGCACTGAAAAAACAACACCAGTGTGAAAGCGCATACTCACAACAAATTCCACCACAGTCACAGTGATATAGCAGTAAGCCAAAGGAACAGTACAGTATAAGGACTGTGTGAATAAAAAGATCTCAACATGTTTGCCACTCAAACACTCCCCCTACATATACTGGCCCAATTCACAGTGTAGTATGATGTCTGACCATGGTAAAGGACATGTCTCCGTCTGCCCTGACCTACATATACAGCTGATAGACCACCAGAAACAGGAGCAGCATGCACAGCCAGGTAGAAAAGGAGCCACAACACATACATCCACCCCCTCCCTACATAGGCCAAATAACATTGATACACTACACTGCTACACAATCTTGACAGTCTGTCAACAATTGCCAAAAATACACAGACCTTTCAACTGTGCAGAGTCCCACAGAATGTCCAAGCTTTCCCCTCATATATAAGGTCTCTTCCACATAACATGTCTGGCAGTCTGATACATCACTGGGATGATATCAGGAATGTAAACACTACACAGTCATATACCATAACTATCCACCTCTTGCTGTATGACATCTGGACAAAGCCTGACATAATTGTGGGACAGAGGGCCAAAAACAGGGACATATTTGAAATATTGCTGCTACAAACTGAGAAAGATGCTGGTGTAACAGGGTTAGTTGTAACATATCTTTTCTGAGGGATATGTGGTCAGAAACACTAATGGATGTTAGCAGTTACTAACTGCAATCCCCAGAGCATGCTACTGATTTTCCAAAGACAAAAAATGTCTGAAGAACACACCAAACATAGGAGTCCAAACTCTGGCCATTCTGTGGATAGACCTACAGTTGAGAGTTATGTCAAGCACATAACACAGTCAGAGTAAAAATCATGCAGAAAATCCATGTCCACACAAACCCTATTAGACTAGCATTAATCTAAATGTATAACAGCAATACTTACATTCTGCCCCTATGTTTGGAACATTCTCCTCCATTTTGTTAGCCTGTCCCCACAGTTTTGGTTGTAAGAGCTATTTCCAAATACCCTCAGTGATGCTGTTGTTCACACACTTCCATGATTTCCTCCTCACTGGCAAGGAAAAGGGCCAATACCCACATGAAGTACTCAATTATAGGAGTGGGTTGCCATGCCATTGGCTATATGAATAACAACACAGCTGCTCTGCATGCAATTGGTAAGCGGGGGACACCAACAGGTGCACAAGCCATCAGCTGCTCATGAGCATTACCTACAAAAGGCAAGCTTCTGCCTATGCAAAACATATGTGCACCCTACAACTGTGAGAGAGAGAGAGAGAGAGAGAGAGAGAGAGAAACATTGAGAAAAAAGCAGGATATAACCACCTACACTTGGAAAATAAAAAGATATGTGAAACAAGTAAGCATGTAATGGATTGCAGTCAGGGGTATGTAAGAATGGGAAGTAGGAACTCTAACATATATGTCTCAACAAGACTTGCCTTACTGATATATTGCTGATCAGAACCGATGGCCATAGCATCTGGGTCTGTCTGCAGTGACATAGATCATAGGTCAGGCCCCTGAGTTACCCCAGGAAAGGATGGCTCACATATGACTACTACTGGAGTGTGTGCTGAACAATAGTGACTGTTACAGTTCTAGGCCAGCTACTGGGATGTCATACTTATCCATATCTTACTTGTGAATACAACTATGATATACTTGTTTTTTTTTTAATTTATGAGAGACCTATACATGGTATTTGCATAGTAAAATACTGTTGCAGATTTGTGTGTTGAACTGCATGTGATATACTGAGCTCATACTATGTAACTGTCCAGTGTTATGCACACTGATCATTTGTGTACCTCATATTTGTAGTCATTTACTCATAGAGTTGTATTATGTCTGGCAAATCCTTGGCAAATCTGTGAAGAGTGACAGTGCGACATCTCATTCTTTTTCCTCTTGCTGGTCCTGTTAGGGGTTGCCACAGTGGATCATCTGTTGCCATTTCTGCCTGTTTTCTGCATCCTGTTCTGTTACACCAACCACCCGCATGTCCTCTCACACCACTTCCATAACCTTACCTGAGGCCTTCCTCTTTTCTTCTTCCCTGGCAGCTACATCCTTACCATCCTTTTCCCAATATACTCAGCATCCCTCCTCAGCACATGTCTAAACCGGTAATCTTGCCTCTCTGGCTTTGTCTCAAAACCATCAAATATGGCCTGAACCTCTCATATACACATTGTTAATCCTGTGCACCCTCTTCACACCCAGTGCAAATCCTAACATCTGTGACTCAGCCACATCAGCTCTGACTCCTGCATTTTTGTCAGTGCCACTGTCTCCAACCTATATGACATAGCTGGTCTCACTAACCTGTTGTAGACCTTCCCTTTCACTTTTACTGGTACTCTGTCACAAATCAGTACTGACACTTTTCTCCACCCTCTCCATCTTGCTTGTACTCTCTTCTTCACCTGTCCTCCACAGTCATTACTCTGAAATGTTAATCCCAATCATTTATACTCATCCACCTTTGCCAACTCTACTCCCTGGATCCTCAACATTCCACTACCCCCTCTCATTCACACACAGATATTCTGTCTTAGTCCAGCAAACCTTCATTTGTCTCATCTCTAGAGCATATCTCCAACTCTACAGGGTCTCCTACATCTGTTCCCAACTCTCTGTACAGATCACAATGTCATCTGCAAACATTATAGTCAATGGGGACTCCTGTAAGATTTTGTCTCTCAACCTGTCCGTCACCATTGTAAATAAGAAAGGGCTCACTAATGATCCCTGATGTCATCCCACCTCCACCTTAAATGCATCCATCACTCCAGCTGCAGACCACACCATTGTCACACCACCCTTGTACATATCCTGTACCAGTCTTACATATATATCTGCCTCTCATGACTTCTTCATAAAATACCCCAACTCCCCTCTAGGCCCCCTGTCATATGCTTTCTCTACATCCAGAAAGACACAAAGCAAATCCTGACCTTCTCTGTACTACTCCATCAACACTCTCAAAGCAAACCGCATCTGTAGTGCTCTTACCTGGCATGACAACATACTGCTGACCACTACTCATCACAGCCCTCCTTAACCTAGCTTCCACTACTTTTCCCATGATCTCATGCTGTGACTGATTAATGTTATCCCTCTGTAGTTACTACAGTTCTGCACACCAACCTTATTCTTAAAATGGTACACAAACACTTTCTCTCCACTCCACATGCAGCCTCTCACTTTCCAAGATATCATTAAACAATCTGGTGAAAAACACCGCTGTCATTTCCCCTAAACACCTCCATGTTACCACAGGTATGTCATGTGGACCAACAGGCTTTCCAGTATTCATCCTTTTCATAGCTATCCTTACTTCCTCCTTGGTAAGCAATTGCACTTCCTGATTCACCATACCCACATCATCCAACTATCTCTCTCTCATTGTCTTTATTTATCAGCCTCTCAAAATACTCTGTCCATCTGCTCAACACAATCTCCTCACTTGTGAGTACATTTCCCTCATTATCCTCTATCACCCTTATCTACTGCACATCTTTCCAAGCTTAGTCCCTCTGTCTAGCCAACCAGTGCAAGTCCTTTCATCCCTCCTTAGTGTTCAACCTGTCATACAAGTTGTCATATGCCTCATCCTTAGCCTTTGCCACCTCTTTCTTTGCCATGCACCTCATCTCCTTATACTCCTGTCTACTTTCTTCATCTCTCCAACAATCCCACTCCTTCATCCCCAACCTCTTTCTCTGTATACTGTCCTATACTTCCTCAGTCCACCACCAGGTGTCTTTGTACTCCTTCTTCCATCCACATGTCACACCAAGTACCTTTCCAGCCATCTGCCTTACTAGCTCTCCTGTACTTACCCAGATATTTGGTAAATCATCACTGCCACCCAGTGCCTGTCTTAACTTTACCCTGAACTCCACCCCACAATCACCCTTTTCCAGTTCCCACTATTTGATCCTTGGTGCTGCCCTCGCATTCCTCCTCTTCTTGATCATCAATGTCATCTTACAGACCAACAGTCTCTGCTGCCTAACTACACTGTCCTCTGACACCACTTTACAGTATCCAATCTCCTTCAAACTGGCCCTCCTACATTGGATATATTCCACCTGGCTGGATATATTCCATCTCCTTCCAATCTTGTATGTCACCCTATGCTCCTCCCTCTTGTTATAGTATGTATTCACCACAGCCATCTCCATCCTTTTTGCAAAATCCACTACCATTTCACCATCTGTATTCCTTTGCTTAACACCATACATACCCAACACTTCCTCATCCCCTCTTTTCCCTTCACCAACATGGCCATTGAAATCTGCTGCAATCACTACTGTCTCACCCTTGGGTACAGTCATCACCATGTCATCCAACTGACGTCACACTTCTCTTTCTCATCCATTGCACAAGCAACTTGCATAACATATGCACTAACAACATTCATTATTACACCATCCATTTCCAGATTCATAAACATCATTCTGTCAGACACTCATTTCATCCTCCAAAAACACCCTTGGCATAAAGTTCCATCAAGATAACCCCTACCCCCCTTTCACCTGCCATCCACACCCCGATAGCACAATTATGCCCTGCCTCCAATACACCTAGCTGTACTCCCCTTCCATCTGGTCTCTTGCACGGACAATGTATCCACCTTCCTCTGGCCATCATATCAGCTAGCTCTGTCCCAATACTATACTGCCAGCATTAAAAGTTCTTACCATCACTACCACATTCCTAGCCTTTCTCCTCTCTTCCTGCCATATGAGTGTTGGACATCCTCCAGGTATGTCTGTTAATGCAAATGCTACTGTGGTTTTGAATGACTCGGGTGTGTTACAGTAATATTAAGACAGTGTCACTAATTTTGTCCCATTGCCCCCATGTATGTGTGATGTCCTACAGATGTCCTGCTCTAACAGGTTGAAAAGGATGACTGGGCAGCAGGAGTGTGAATATAGTGTGCCATACTGACAGAGAACAAAAATGTATATCAGGTAATATCTGTGCACATGTCAGTATGAAAAGGTGTATCTGGCCTCCTCATTACAACACACATGGTATGCAAAATGTCAGTTAAATAAGCTGCACATGTTGTACACGTGTAATCTTAGTTACTGTGCATCCAACAGAGTGACATTTCTAAAGCTACTGGTTGTTGCATTGCCCTGACAGCCATGGGTACTACAATAAGTAAGATTATCTGTTTGAAATCGAAGAGATGTACAACTGTGTTATGACTGTGTGTCCATGCCTACTACAAACAGCTATATGAACACCAACATAGCTGTATGGACTCAGCAATACCTTACTTGTAAAATCTGCCTACACCAAAGTAGAATAATCCCATTTTCTGGACAGAAGCAATACACAAACCACAGACTTGGTCAAGGTTCCTTTTGAAGAGAGCCAAAGAGGCACTCTACTTGACATGTATGGGTAGTCTATTCCAGAGTCTTAGGAGTCTCTGGGTCAGGAACCTGTCCCTCCAGCATGTTTTGTTTATTGTGATGACAAGGTTTAGATCCCTGAAGTGTGTGGCTCTGAGTGATTGGGATTTCTTTAAGTGTAGCATGTCCAATAGCTCTGGGTTTGACATGGCCTTGTATGTTAAGCAGACATCACCTCTGAGTAGACGACATGCGTCAGAGTATAGCTGGAGTTTTTTTAGATGGTCAGCATAAGGCATCTGCTCTAGGCCTGTGATTCTTTTAGTGAGGTATTTATGTGGCCTTTCCAGTTGTTGCAGATGTCTTGTGAGGTACATACCAAATTGGCGTTGTATTCTATAATGGGTCTAATGAGGGATGAGTACAGTGGGACAATGATCTCCTTTTTTCTGGATGAAAAGCCCTTAGTGATGAGGTGTGCCACATAGAAGAATTTCCTGACTGTTGTGGCAATGTGGTTATTGAAGGTGAAACCACTGTCCACCTGTGTCCCTCAGTCTCTTATCACACTTTCGGTGTTTAGTGTACTACCACCTATGTGGTAATTTACAGGTACATGTTTTTTCCCAAAGGGGATAACTATACATTTCTTGACACTGAGTTTGAGCCCATGGCTATGGCACCAAGCATCTGTTTCTGTAACGTCCTTTTGTAGAATATCCACATCATTTGGGGATTCAGTAATGGCTCCCAGTTTGCAGCCATCTGCGAACTTTGTTAGCCAGAGTCCCTTAGTGTTGGCCTGTACTTCAGAGATGTAGATGCCAAACAAGAGCGGTCCAAGGACTGAACCCTGAGGTACTCCACTTGTCACTTCTCTGGAGATGGATTTGGAGTCAGCTACTTTTACAGTGTGGGTTCTGTCAGTAAGCCAGTTAGCAACCCATCAAGTGATGTAGGGATTAATGCACAGCTTAGTAAGTTTATCTATGATTCCAGAGTGGGGGATGGTGTCAAAGGCCTTGGTGAGGTCCAGATAGGCTGTGTGGACCGCCTTACCCTCGTCCACAGCTCTGGAGACTGATTCGAAGTCAGTCAGGTTCATGAGACAAGATCGGCCCTTCACGAACCCAAACTGGGTGGGGTCCAGTGTTTGAACGTTGCCAGTGTCTTTGTTTATAAGTTTCATGATAATACATTCCATGACCTTGTAGATCAGACTCATCAGACTGAAGGGGCAGTATTTTCCAGGATCCAAGGTGGATCCCCCCCTTGTGGAGTAGGATAACTGTAGCTGTGCACCACTCAATGGACATGAAGCCTGAGGTGAGGCTATGATTAAACATGACACTTAGGTGAGGTGGCAGTTCATTTTGTAGTCCATGTAGTACACAGCCTGGGATGTCATCTGGTCCCATGGATGCTGTATTCTTAGCTTTGGAGAGTGTGGTTTTTACCTGTGTGACCATTATTACCAGAATTTGGCAATCTTTCGGTATTGAGATGGGCCGTTTAGGGGGTAAGAGGGGGGTGAAGTTGACACTGAATCGATCTGCCAGAATATTGGCAATATCTTTGGGATCAGTATATTTAATGTCATTTTGTTATAGCTCAGAGCAGATCTGAGCACTGCCATTTAGATTCTTGACATAGCTATAGAATGCCTTGTGGTTGTATTTGGAATCTTTGGCAATTTATTTTCGTAACTAGCCTTGGAGGAATTTATGAGGGATCTCAGCTTCTTTCTGAAGCTGGTAAGGGAGTTTTTTGCATCCTGGTATTTTCCTCTTTTCTGCAACAGTTTCTTCCTTTTGTTGTAAAGTTTGTTTATGGCAGGGGACCACTAGATTGGCTTCCTTTTTTTGAAGGACAGCATCTTGGTTCTGTTTGGGATGGCACAATTCATGCATGAGTGGATGCAGTCATACAGTGCCTTAGTGTAGGATTCAGTTCCCATCTTCTTGAGTGTCATGAAGTTTGTCACTTCTGACTTGAGTAGCATGAAGTTGGCTTTGGAGAAGTTTTTTACAGAGGTTTCCTTACTGGAGGGTTAGGGAAGGGATGTGGATGTCAAGGGTGATTAGCTTATGGTCAGACCTGACCAACGAGGGGGTGACTATAGGTGTGGAGCATCGACTTCACATATTGGTAATGACCAGGTCTAGGATATTGGAGCCCCTGGTGGGACTATGGATTAGTTGATCCAGGGCATTGGAATTTATGAATTCCGAGACCCACTGGGCAAAGGTGTTGGTACATGAGTAGTTTTCCCAGTTAATGCAGGGTAGTTGAAATCACCCAGTATTAGGTTGTTTGGTTATATCTTAATATTTTCCAGTATGTTTAGAAAGGTGTAATGAGAATCTTGGGGCATAGTGGAGGATCTGTAGCAAACTATTATTTGGATTGCAGTCTTACCTAGTGTTAGCTGCACCAGGAGAATTTCAGATGCATTGTGTTGGGCAGCTAGCCTGGTGGTGTGAATATCCCTGGTGAATATGGACACTTCTCCGCCTTTACTGTTTCGGTCCTGGTTTGGTGGCCGAAAAGTGTGGATAGAGTTGTAGCCTGCTATTGCAGGGGTGCTCTCTGGAGCCTTGATCCAGGTCTGTTACTGCACAGATATCGATGTTCTCCATTTTTAGGAGTGCCTCGAGAGAGTGCATTTTGAGGTTTAGACTTCTAGCATTGAGTAGCGTTACCTTCAGATTTTGCATAAATACACACACAATATAGCTATAGCCAACTCATTTCAGATAGGTTTAGGGCAAACATCACTCCCTGGCTCAGCATCACTATAGGTGGATATGCACAGCACCCACACCCCTCCCCTCATCACCAGTGGGTAGGTACATATTGCCTACTGAAAGGCAACAAATGTAAGTATCTATGGGACCTGACAACATCCCTGTCCGTATCCTAAATTAATTCAGGCATGTGCTTCCTGCTCCATTACACACTGTAGTAACACCAAGGCTTGGCACCATCCGCACCCCATCCACATGGAAGATGGCCAATGTCATCTCTCTACACAGACATGAATGAGGAGTACAGGATTATGAAATTAACTAGCCATCATTGGGGGGAATATGACACATCAGGACAAGAAGTGCATTACAAGCAGATACAGTCCTGATAGATTACAGGGGTAAGTTGTGTTTGTGAGTGGTGCCTACTGGTATTCAATGTAGCTGTGCAGATTCTGTACATACTGTTGCTAAATGTATGGGGTCCTGTGATTTGTTTCCCTTTTTATGTCTTCCAGGTGAAATGTCACATCAGCTAAGGTCTACTTTCTCAGCGGCTGAGACAAATATAATCATAGAAGCCATACTACAGAACCATGCCATAATATTTGGTCAGAGGTAGCAACATCTGCAGGAGAAGAATGGCCTGTGGGATAACTATGTCCACAGGATAAATTATGTCAGCCTGCACACTTGTACATATGAGCAGGTCCAGCATTGTGAAAATGACCTCATACACCATGCCTGGCAAAGGGCTGCTGCAGTGGCCAGGGACTGCACAGCCACAGGTGGGGGCCCAGCCATGCAGCCCCCACTGACACCCACCGATGAGCTCCTCACCAACCTGGGGCACCCATCTCAGTGCAACATCAGGGTACAGATCCACCACATGACACACTCCACCCTTTGGTAAAAACTCTGTACCCATGAACTACCACATAGGCAGCAATCTACTTAACACCAAATGTGTGATAAGAGACCTTGGGACCCAGGTGGACAGTAGTCTCTCCTTTGATAGTAACATTGCCACAGTAGTCAGGAAGCCCTTCTATGTGGCACACCTCATCATAAAAGGGTTCTCATCCAGGAAAAAAAAGGTCATTGTTCCCCTCTACTCAACACTCATTAGACCCATTATAGAGTACAATGCCCATTTTGGAATGTACCTCACAAGACATCTGCAGCAGCTGGAAAGGCCACAGAAGTACCTCACAAAAAGGATTCCTGGCCTCAAACAAATGCCCTACACTGACCATCTCAAAAAACTCCATCTTTATTCCGTAGCATATCGCCTACTCCAAGGTGATCTCAGCCTAACATATAAAGGTATGTCAAACCCAGAGCTGTTGGACATGCTACACCTAAAGAAATCCCAACCCCTCTGGGCTAGACACTCTAGGGACCTAAACCTTGTCACCACAATAAACAGGACATGCTGGAGGGATAGATTCCTGTCCCGGAGACTTCCCATACTCTGGAGCAGGCTACCCATCTATGTCAAGCAAAGTTCTTCATTAGCATTCTTCAAGAAAAATCTTGATGAGTGGATGGGAAATAGGAAATACCCCCTGGGGATCACCTCTGTGTCTCTGCTCGACAGTGGAACAGGAAAATAACTTTCTTTGGTGGCGTAAGCCAGGAAACCTTGCTGGCTAGGCTTACATAGGCCCTTGGGCCAATAGCCTAGTACCTATCTATGAACCTATGAACCTATGAACATGCTGGAGCTGGGTGGCACCCTGGCAATGGATTAGGAGTGTGCAGGTAAGCCAACACTGGAGATTACTAGACTAGTGTAGCAGATATACTTGTATTTGTAGAGTATCTATGTGCTCCAAGCTTACCATTGTACTCATTCAGTTAGGCCACCTGGTGGCATTGTTCAACCAGTACCTATCTTTTAATACAAGCCAAAAGTATTGTAACTGTTCTATTAATTCACCACTGCCCTGTTTTAGCCCTATTAATACTTATTGTATTCTACTAAACTGCTATTGCCCTGTTTTCAGCTCCTATCCCCTGTCAACCTTCTGCATCCTTCTAATTTCATGCACACAGTGCCTTATGCCAGTGCCTCCTTACCTGTGAGCTAGTTCTCAGCTTCACTGATAACTTTTCACTGGCTTTCTTCCTTCTCCTTGGCTCTACCCACTCCGTTCACCCTGTGGGCTCACTCTGCTTCCCTAGCCTGCCCCCAAATACCACCCACCCCCACTACTCCTACTTTTATTTCAACCATTCCCCAACCACTGAAGACAACTATCCAGTCAAAGCCATCTCATCTTTACCCCTCCTCCTTTCACCCACAGTAATTAAATACTTCACTAATTAAATATATCACTCTTTCACTACCCCATCTCACCCCACAGCTCTTCTCTCCAACTAAAAATCCTCCCATATTAAACTACCCTTTTCTAACTATGCTTTCCTTACTGTTCCTAACACTCCAAACTCCCATCTCCCTCCTACTACTCCTAACAACTTTATAACATGCCAACTCCTATACCTCCAATCAGTTTCCACTCTCTACTCCTTACCATATTCCCAAACAAAACCATCCCCTCCCTCACACAAATAATAATTTCTTTTCCATCTCCTCCTCTCTGTTTCAGCTCAACCCACTGCACCTTTTTAATCCTAAAATTATTTCCACTATTGCTAAGATACTTACTCTTAAACAAATACTAGACCATTCAGAATACCCTAAATCCAAACCAAAACATACTAAAATAACTTCCTTCAATAACCTTGTCTTAGCTGGAGACATTCACCCCCAACCCTGGACCTAACCCACTCACCAATAACAATTACCCTCCCCTTCCCCTAACCTTCCCTCTCCCTACAATACTCTTAAATTTTTCACACTCAATGCCCAGAGTCAGAGTCTCAAAAACAAAGCACATCAGTTTCAAGCATGGCTAAGTCATAACCATCCTGACATTGTAGCCATCTCTGAAACATGGCTCAAACTCCACATCTCTGACTCTGAAATCCTACCATCTGGATTTCACACTCTTAGATGTGACCACCCAAAGAAAAAAGGCGGAGGTGTTGCATCAATGTATTCTAATCTACTTACTTTAATTCCCCTACCAAACCCCATTCCTAAATTCACCAATGCAGAACTAACAGTTGTGCTATTAAAAATTAATAATCACAAAAGCCTGTGTATCCTTACCCTTTATATCCCACCCGGAAAAAAACATCCCAACCCTTGAAGACATGCTCCAATATCCCTCAGCTGAAATTAACTTTGAAACTTACATACTAGGTAAAGTAAACATTGACTGGAATAAAATCAACAGTCCCATACCCTCCCTATCCACTAACCTCTTTAACTTTACTCAAGTAAACCACTCCATCATCAGACCCAATAAAACAAATCCCTCATGATGCACTCTTGACTAGATTTTAGTCACCCATCCAAATAAAATTACCAGCTTTGGCACCATCCCTGACGCTATTAGTGACCAACTCCCAGCTTTCATTTACTGTGCAACCACCTCACGTCCACACCAACATGAATATATTCAGACCCACAACCTTAGTAAATTGACCCCAAAGCCTTCTCTATCTCAAACAAATGAACTGGAGTATTCTAAAAACCTTTCCACTCGATAAAGCCATTGAACACTTTAATTCTACTTTCCTAGATGCTCTAAATTCCCCTAGCTCCTCCAAGGAAAAAAAGAATAAAAACTATAACTGCCCCTTGGCTAACCAAAGAAACAAAGCAAATTATGCATCAAAGAGACAAATCCTGGAAGCTTTACTAAAAGAATAAACTTCCTGAAATCCTTCTCCAATAAACACAGCTCCATAACTTTGTAAAAAAAAAACAAATCTTCAAAGACAAACAATCCTACTACACTAAGCTCCAGTCCAACCATCCCCAAAACCCTAGATATTTTTGGAACTCCATAAACTCACTCCTCAACTAGGCTGCAAAAATAACCCCTGTCCGGACCCAAGTAAATCTGACCTCAAATTAGCCTCACTATTCAACTCTTTTTTTATAGAGTCAATATCCAATCTAACAAAAACTTTTCCCAACAACGACCCATCTCTCTTACATTCCACCTCATTTAAGTCCCCAAATAATTCCCCCCCTATGTTTGAGCTTAAACCTGTTTCCACTAACTACATAAAAATACTTCTATCCAAACTTAAACCCTGCTCCAATGCACCTGACAACATTTCTTCTTCCTTTCTCAAGTCCGCTGCCGATGGTATAGCTCTCCAAATTAGTATCCTAATTAATAGATCCATAAAGGAATCCTATGTCCCTAAACTCTGGCATACTGTCTTTATTCTTTCTATCTACAAGGGAGGCAAAAACACTAACATTTCAAACATCTGCCCTATAGCTCTTCTCTCTCCGATCTCCAAAATCCTAGAAAAATGCATCCACCTCCACCTTATACCTTTTCTGACTAAAAAACAACTTCTTACTCCTACATGGCTTCCGATGAGAACATAGCACCATAACAGCTCTACTCTCATTCTTAGAAACTGTCAATCAAGCCCAAGATTCTGGGAACTTAGTATACACAGCACTCCTAGATCTCTCTAAAGCATTTGATATTGTTTCCCATAAGCACCTTCTAAGTTATCTCTCAAACCTAAATCTCTCTCAAAACACTTTTTCCTTGTTTTCAAGCTATCTGTCAGGTAGATCTCAGGCTGTGAAATGGAAAAAAGACACCTCACCTTTCTTACCCACCCCTACCAGAGTACCACAGGGGTCCGTCCTCGGACCAATGCTATTTAATATCTTTATCAATAACTTTCACTCTGCTATTCCTAATGCCAAAGTCATTCAATATGCAAATGACTCTACACTTGTCTGCTCTCCGTCTAACCTCCCTGAACTCCTATCTAAAACTCATACTGCCTTCTCAACAACTAAGATCTGGATATGCCAAAATCACCTTTCTTTCAATGCTAACACATTTTAAATACTAATTTTCACACCCTCAAAACTTTCTCTTTTGATAAAAATTCCTTCCAAGTCCTTAGCCAAAGCAACTCTCCAATTGAAGCTGTTCCCTTTGCCTAACTACTCAGTGTAACTATAGACGAACACCTCAAGTTCGACATCCATATTCAGAAAAATCTAAAGAAAACCCACCAAAAACTAGGTATGCTATACAAGAACAACCACTTCCTCTCTACTTCTACCAGGCATACTCTGGCCTCCTCTTACCTCCTTCTGTCCCTTCTGTACGGTGCCCCATTACTAACTAACCTATCCTCTTCCATCACTTCCAAACTTGAAAGCTGTTATAACAAAATTTCTAAATTTGTCAGCAAAGCCAAACATTCATCTCATCACTGTGTTACCCTCCAATTCCTCAACTGGTTAGAATTCACAAATTACCTGAACTTCCTCCAGCTCACTACAGCACATAGAATAATATTTATTCCAAACCAAATGCCCTGCTCTAACTAACAACCTTCCGCCGTACACCCTAAATAGAATTCTCTGATCTGAACATCATAACTTGATTACTATCCACAAACCTAAACATCCTGCTGGACAACTTCTCCTCTCCTTAGGTAAGAAATGGAACTCTCTCCCTTCCACACTAAGGACAATATCAAACACAAACAACTTCAAAACTCAGCTCTACACCTACCCCTCCTCCAAATGGAAATGTAACTGCATTCTCCCTACATAAAACTCTTTAACAAAAGCTCCTGGGAGGGTATCCTCCTAAGTTCCTAAGCACTTTACAGCTGGCCATAACCTTCTATAGCTAATTCCCATATGATCTCTCACACTCTGTAAATATTGTAAATAACTTTTGTCGTCTGACTTTAACTGTGTGAATTTGTTAAAATGTATATGTACAATATTTTTCCACTAGGGGCAATATTGCTCATGCTTTGTATTATTTGATATGTATTTGTACTTGTACTTTTAGTTTTGTTGGACTGCTATCTTTACTGCAATCTGTTTCATGGAGCTTCTCTCTCTGGGCCCAGTGGACTTACCTGGTAATCAAACTGGCAATAAATAAATAAACAAATAAATGTGTTAGGTCAGATTACAGTTGTGGATGAGGTTTTCTAATGCACAGAAGTACACATTTATGGTGAAGGACAGCAAATTGCATAGTATTGGGGGTTGCACTGTAAATGTGCAGACATGCTGCATCCATCCTGTACCAATGCCATATGTGAGTCAGCTGACAATACTTCTCTCCCACAACTACCTATGTCCATCTAGTTTGCATGTGGGATAGAAGCCTGAAGCTGGTGTGATTGGAATTATTCTGTTATGGTTTGCCAATACCCCAGGCATGTGAAGGCCATGCAATGTACCATGCACAAAACTATCACTCATAGCCATATCGCTTTATGTGCATGTTCACTTGTGGTGGAGTTAACTGCATTGCATCACAGTGGTCACCACAGGGGCCTATCTGAAGAGAATGTAACATCCCTGTAGCATACCTCACAACCTGTCAGTGCAAGACTTCTGGAAAGAGACCAACAAAATGGGGGGACAAATGGCCTAAGGTAGGGACATTTCTGAAACATTACTCTCATACAGTGGATATAAACAGTGTACACATTCCTGTTAAGATCCCAGGTGTTTGTGATATATATACAAATTGAGACCACAATATGTCAGTCCACACCTTTTCCAACCTGTAATGTGACCTATGACATGAACAATTCACTTGTAAAACCAATCTATTTGTTGGGCACCTAATATGGAGTATACAAACCTTATAATAAGCTGGGTGCATATGTGTGCACACCCTTCAAATAATATTTTATTGCAGCAGCTTGTGATTTACTGACAGCATTCAGTCTGCTTGGGTACACACCTGCCATCAAGTAAAGGCACTCTGAGTAACAGCAAATAACAGTCTGCTGTCCAAGTAGGATATTCATGACATTTGCTTAGCTGCCTGCAACAGCAACAGCCATGGCTTGCAGACAACTTACAAAGAAGCAAAGGAATCCCATATTTGAAAGGTAACAGTCAAGAGTAGGGTACAACATTACCACAGCATTGCATACACCATGGATAATAGTGGAGACAGTTGTCAAAAGATGGATTGAATATGGGCAACAGTTCTGTTGAAAAGAACCTGACGTCCCTCCAAAAATGATGACAAGACATGTGAAAACCTGGTCAGGGAGGCTGCCATGAGACATACAGCAACACTGAGGGAGTTGCAGGAATCTCTTGCAAGTACTAGTATTGTGTGCTATATGTGAGAACACTCTCCTGTATTCTGCATATGTCTGGCCTATGCGGTATGGTCACAAGATGGAAGCATTTCCCCACACCAAAAATCATCCAGGGGTGGATACAATTTGCAGTACAGCACATCAAGTCTCCCAAAGGCATGTGTAAAAATGTGTTATGGTGTAATGAGACTATGGATCAACCTCACAGCCACAATACCAAAAGGTATGTGTGGTGTACAAGCAACACCCCTCTTAACCTGAACACCAACATCCCCATGGTGGATCACGCTGGTGGCAGTGGACTGCTGTGGGGATGCTGTTCCAAAGCCAGAACTAGGCCTGTATTCATGCTGGTGGGAATTCTGAACAGTTCCAAATAACACCAACATCTGGCCCAAATCCATCAGGCATCTGCAAGAATGCTGAGGATGGGGAGGGGTGTCAGCCTTCAACATGACAAAGACCCAAAGCATACATCCAAAGCTACCTAAGAAAGGCTCCACCTGAACACACTCATGGTTATGGTTTGCCCAGTCAGAGCCTAGACGTACACCAGATAGACAACCCCAGTGTGAACTGACGAGGGCTGTGTACATGAGCTGCCCTTGCAATCTGACAGAGTTGGGTGGACTTTGCATGGAAGAGTGGCCAAATACTGCCAAGTCAAGATGTGCCATGCTGATAGACACTTTCACAGGAAGAGTGACTGCTGCAAGTCACTTACAAGGTGCTTCAACAAAGTATCATTTTAAGGGTGTGCATACTTTTGCAACCACCATATTGTACATATTGCAGTCATTATATTTTACAGGTAAAACATCTGTTTGTTTATCAATTGAATTGCACAGGTCATATGTCACATAAAAGGTGGGTAACATAGTTGAATACATTATTGCGATGTCATCTCATATATTACAAGAACATGGCATGTCAACAGGGTTGTGTACACTTATCATATCCACTGTAAGCTTAGAAGGTTGGTGGTGTAACAGGAATTATGTGACCATACATTTACTGCTGGTTTGGAGGTTTGACACTCAAATGTATGTCATTAATCAGTGATGTCACTCCTGAGATCATCCCAGTTGTGTATCATAGAAACACATGGGGTTATGAGAAACAGAGCAAGCATATGTGCCAGACATCTACACATCCTGCGAGGATTTGTACAGTTGGGAGGTATGTTCAGTAGTATTTGCCACTGTGCTATACAGATGAACAGCATTGATGTGTACATGGGTGCAGTCTGTGCTGGGGAATGGCCATCACCTACTAACACTACTCACATATCCCAGAGCTCTATATTGTTAGTTACATGGTAAAACTGGCTGCAGTGCATGATGTTGAGGGATGTGTGTCATGCATGTCACCATTTGGGTAATGTGTGGTCTGTGTAATAGATTTGTTCCACCTCACCTTTAAGTTTGTGTGTGTGTGTGTGTGTGTGTGTGTGTGTGTGTGTGTGTGTGTGTGTGTGTGTGTGTGTGTGTGTGTGTGTGTACCAGCCAACCTCAAAGTTCAGGTATTAGTGTGCATATGTTGTCTTCCCCTCACAGGTGGCGATGGAGTTTGGGGTCCTTCCCGCTTGGAAACAGATGTCATTATCTCTGCAGACTCTGACAATGATGATAGGAATAGTGTGGTGCAGGTAGGGTTGTCATGGGCTGAATCTGTGCCATTGGTTGGTATCCCACTCTTGTCCACACCATCCCCACACACAGTGACAATGCCCACACATACCCCATCACCAGTGGCCACAGATGATGGACAGTTGGCATGTGGTAGCATGGAACAGGCTAGTGGGGTGACAATGGCAAGTGTGAGTGTAGACACTGGTCATAGCCAGAGTGCAGGTGAGGTCCCACACAGGTGGATGGACAGGGGTGCTTGCAGAATGGCTGCTGCTCATCAAGCTGCTGTCACAAGTACCACAGCAGGTGTCACCAGATGCATGTTTTGGGCTGTCATGAATGCGCAGGCATGTAGTGAATACCACACCAGACAAATCTTCAGAGTGGTGGATGCAACTCTTCCTGATTTACATGGCAACATACATGACCTTGTTGAAGCCACATGTCAAAATACTGAGGTCATGAATAAACAGTGGGGTGAGACCTTGGCAATCCTCAACTGTGGCATGTCTGTGCTAGAGCATGTGGTGGGAGATGGACATCAGCCATGTGGACATAGGTCAGCACCAACAACAACTGAGAATCTATGGGGCCATGCACATTCACACTTCTGTAGGGGCAGTGACACCAGAACTAACGAAGGGGGGCTGCTGACCACATCACATCAGAGCAGGCCATGAGCACGTGGTCCTGGCTGGTTCCATCAGGGGCATGGATCCAGCATACAGCGGTCACCATCAGGAAGCATTACTGCATCTGGCCTTGGGCCTGGTGGTGCCAGTGATACCCCTGGCAGGACCAGTTCCCATGTCCGTGGCCAGAGATGGTGAACTGGACACCCTGCCATGTATGGTCCATGGGTCTATAGTAGAATCGCGAAAGCTTACTTTCATGAATACAAGTTCATCAACACATAAATGTCGAAGAACTAAAACAGCGAAGTACAAAAGAAGTGAACTGCAGAATGAAGAATACATTTTCTTGGCCAGCAGGGTGATCATGGGGATGAGGAAATAAATCATTTTCCCCACTGTACTGCGGTCTCTGAGTTGGTATATTTAAGTAGAGGGGGTGTGGGAGGTGTAGGAAGATTGCCCCCTGCAAAAACTTTTGAAAAGGTGTCTTACATTAGGTTTGTTCCGTTAGGTTTACCTTACCTGTATGGCGCTGTTGCTTCTGGGAATGCGTTCGGCTTTCTCATTTTCACGTTTGTCATAATTCGCTCTTTCAGTTCTTTGACATTTATGTGTCACTGAATTTGTATTCATGAAAGTAAGCTTTTGCAATTCTAATATAGACCCATGGTCCACAGCTGTCCAACATACCCCTGTGTAGAGACAGCCACGTGGCGTGACTCTGTGCATGCATACACACACACACACACACATCTGTATCACAGGCAATTCACCTCCAGACACACACAGCACCTCTACACAGCCCATCTATTGGATACTCCCCCAAATACATACACATGATGTCAACCATATGGCCCAGCCTAGGCCTCTGGCAAACCCACACCACACCCTGTGCATATAATGATACCTGTGCCACATCCCTATCATACATAAGATCGATGCAGGGACATGCTAATATGGGTCTGATGCACAGGATGAATATAGTACAGTGTAGCTATGTAATACTATGTAATGTGCTGTCTGCTTGCATTTATGTGTACACATACAGGTGTATGTACCTTATTAGCCAGGATGCATTATTGATGTTAATACCACTGACTGAATGTAGTCTGACATGCTGTATTCTGCTTGTGTTTCAGGTGACTGTGTGTCTGCAGGCTGTGGCCCTGCAGACATTCTCAAGAGGGAGCATGGCACAGTGGGAATACACTAACCATGTCATAGGCAAGGTACAGCTTTATATGTACATGTACCAGGTGTATATGCATACAGCAGTGTGTGAGGGATACTGTTTTCAGACAGTGTGACCTTGCATACATAGCCCTTGTCACAGACAGGTAGCCTTCAGACATGTCACCTCAGTGTTGTGTAGTACCACAGGCTCATACATGCAGAACAGGTTACTGCAGTACTGTCAGCAGGTCCCTCATAAGCATAGCCATTACATTAACTGCAACAGAGTCACCTGTCAATACCTGTTGACCCTGCCATTTCTTTCTCATACACTCAACCCTGATGCATTTGATGATGTCATGCATGATACTGTGTATGACAGGTTTGTGGTATGTATTCCTGAGTTCACTGGGTGGAACAGGGATACAAAATGGTATATCCTTTGCATACACACATTAAGGACTCACACAGGGAATGCGTATACAGTAACACAAACACAGTTGGCAATAGACAGATTAGTAAATCTACATTTCCACTTTGATGTACTGTTGTACTACATACACATGACATGCCCCACATAGATTATATGCATAGGACATAACACACTACCTCTCACAACACCTAATGTTATGAATGCCTTTATGGATGGCGAGATAACCCACCAGAAATAGCATGTGGAGTCTTGTATTGCTCTTACAAGCCTGGACAAGTGATAGTGTAGCATACGTTGTATCAGCATGATGTTTCTTTCAGTCAAGTTATGATACCTGATGCTGGCATGTGTGTCACTACACTCACTGTGGCCAATTTGGCAACAATATCATATACATGAGCATTGTTAAGGGACACAGACCACATACAGGTTGCAAACATCTGGATATTCCATACACATCTGTACATAGGGATGGTATGGCCTGCACAATAGTTTAACATGCTGCATGTGAGGCAGATGCTGTTCCCACACTATATAAAGTAATGCCATTGGGAGGTGGTAAATAAGTGTGGATGGTACACACATCAAAATGGTATTAGCCAAACAGGACATGATCTTGACCCAAACACACACAGTTGCCAGTATTGAGATTAGAAACCCCTACCTATCTAGTTATTTCTACTATAGTGTTAGGCAGTTATCAGATGCACCACAGAGCTTACATGGTTTCCCCTACTCCCAAGGTACTTCTATGATGAATGACATCAGCAGGCCTAGTAAAGTAGGGTTATGGGACATTTACAGGGTGGTACACAACTAAAAATGGCATAACCCACACAGTATATGATTCTCACACAAACAGTTCTGAGTATTGAGATTAGAACCCCTAACTATCTAGTTATTTGTACTATAGTGTTATGCAGTTATTAGATATGTAATGGAGCTCACGTGATTTCATCTAGTCCCAAGGTACATCTAAGGTAAATAACATCAGCAGGCCTAGTAAAGTACGGTGATGGGAAGTTTATAGGGTGGTACACAAATCAAAATGGTATAGCCCACACAGTTTATGATTCACACATACACACACACACACACACACACACACACACACACACACACACACACACACACACACACACACACACACACACACACACACACACACACACACACACACACACACACATACACTGGGTCTATATCAGCATTTTGAATATTTAATAGGTCAAATCACGAAATGTCGAACTGAAATGATCGACCTATTAAATATTCGAAAGCCGATAAAATAACAAACACACTCAAAAAAAAAACTAAAGGGTGTAGGCAGGGGGGCAAGCCCCCCTGCACCCCACACATGCCCTGCTACTTAAATATACAAACTCTGAGACTACACTACATTGAAGTAAATGGAAATCTCCCCTTGGATGTTCTGCACTTTCGGCATTCTCGAGGTGACTATATCGGATTAGATATTGTCAGCATTCGAGATGCTGATATAGACCCCACACACTTAATTGCCAGTATTGAGATTAGAACCCTGCCTATCTAGTTATTTTTACTATAGTGTTACGCAGTTATCACACATGCTACAGAGCTTCCTGGGCTGACAACTGGCCAAAGGTGCTTATAACTGCACAGCTGAGGTAAACTATTGTAGGTGCCAGAAAGTCTGCCTTCGGTTTTTCCCTTAGATCTTGCTAGTTGTATATCTCTTATACTTCAAATAGCCTAATAGCTTTGCACTTCAACAGGTTTTTGTATCAATTATTCTAGCACACCTGAGAGCCAATGAGGCACTGTTGCAATTGCCTCATGTACTGTTGAACAAACCAAAAATAGCGGCAAAATAAACTGGAGATCGCATAAAAACACAAGGCAAGTTTAATAAGTGCTTTCGGAAAAGCTAGTACTTTTCCTTCATCAGACATCTTGCAACATAATTAATTCTCCTTATATAACCTTACTTGCAGTTAATTAATCTCAATCAATTAACCAATTATACAAGAAAGGAAAATAAAAGGGAGAGAAACAGTTAAGCAAATAACTTAAACTAAACAGTAGACAAACCTTAACAGCTAAAGACTAAAAATACATAACCTATTCGATTAGATACACTATTACCTTTTAAATTTGAAACCAGTTGCCTCATGTACACAGACAACCCTTTCCTCTAAACTCCCAACACTCAGACTTGTAAGAGATACTCCTATATCACCGAACTGGAAGCTATGCACTCTCCAGCGAAGACTGGACTAGCTGGTCAAGAGGAGAAGGGTCAACACCTGCACCACACCACATGGAACACGTACCCCTCCAGAACACACACTATCACAGCTCTGACATACAAACAAAAACCACACATTCACCTTCACAGAGCACTTAACAGACATTTACCCAACAGCAGAGACCACCAAGACAGACACCCACTTGACCACCACAACACAGCACAAACCACAGGACACATATCTTACCAACACAGTGTGCCCCTCAACCTAAGCCCCTAAGGCTAACCACCTTTCCCAATACAGTAATCATAGGTGATTCTATAGTGAGGCACACAGAAGTTCCCCTCATTAGGTTGAACATGGAGAAGGTAAAAGTCAGCTAACAGGTGCCAGAATCTAACACATAACACAGTCAGTCAGGTCACTCCACAACAACTACAAGTATCACTCTGTCATTGTCCGTGTGTGTATGACCTGAGATGCCTCACCCTGGACTACATGAAAAGAGACATGTGGGCCAGGTAGGTATGACAGTAGCCCTGTGCAGTATACTACTATCACCCAGAATGATACCACAGTACAGACAACAAATTATTGACTTCAACAATTGGCTTGTCTGGTGTCATTCTCAGGGGATCTAGTATCTGTCTGCTTGGGATGACATGATTGACAGACTGCGATGGCTTGCCAGAAATCGCATGCATCTGTCTCCCCTGGGTTTTCAGGTACTGGCTAAATGTCTTGCCACCCCTATAGTGCCTTTTCAGGCAGTATTCTAAATCAAATTACCACTGTAACAGCTATACATAAAAGCAATCTGAGGATCATGCTGCGCAACACTAGACATCTACATCTCGAGATGCAGTCACTCAAAGCACTACTCAAAATGGAGAACATTGACATCTGTGCTGTAACAGACACCTGGTTTACAGCAGCAGACAGCATTCATGCACTACCAGGCTATAACTCATTCCAAACCTGTCAGCCCCAAAACATGGGCCACAGCTCCAAAGGCTGTGGTGTCTCCATATTCATAAAGGATATGCACACCTGCAGACTAGTATCTCAGCATAATGCATCTGAGATACTTCAGGTACAGCTGACATTGGGTAATAGTGCAATCCAGGTCATAGCCTGCTATAGGTCCCCATCCATGTTCCTAGTCAATCCACATTTCTCAACACCCTGGAATCTATCAAGGTCCAAACCAACACTCTCATACTAGGAGAATTCAACAACTTCTCCATTAACTGGGAAAGATACTCAAGCATGAATGCACTGGCCCAATGCTTCTTGGAATTCATCAGTTCCAATACCCTGGACCAGCTCATTCTGACACCCAGTAGAGGAAGCAACATCTTTGACCTGTGCTGATTACTAATATATGGCACCATTGCTTGACAACAGTAGTCAATTCCTACCTGGTCAGATCCAACACAGGGTAATCACCATGGAAATCCACATCTCACCCCCCCCCCCGCAAAGGTAACCACCTTGAAAAACTTCTCCAAAGCTGACTTTGGATTCCTAGAAACAGGTGGCTAACTTCACAACACCCATGCCAATGGAAAATACCTGCATGACTGCCAAATCATACACAAACGCACTGTATAAACATGTACATCAATGCATAGAACTAGCCATACCCAACAGAACCATGACACTCCTCCAAACACTGGAGACCAATCTGGTGGTCCTTTGCCATAAACAACTTGTACAAAAGAAGGAAGAAACTGTTGCAGAAAAAGGTGGAGTCCCAAGAGTGGTAAAACTCCCTTATTAGCCTTAACAACAACTTGAGATCCCTCATGAAATCATATAAAGCCAGCTATGATGGCAGAATTGCAGCAGACACTGACAACAATCACAAAGTCTTTGATAGTTATATGCAGAACCACCACAGCAATACCCAGAAGTGCTCTGAGTTACTGCACAATGCTACCTCCTATACTGAACCATCAGATATTGCCAACATTCTTGCCAGCAAAATCAGTGCCAGCTTTACCCCTCTCTCCCCCTAGGGGAACAATCAGAATGCCAGAACAATGCCAGGCACCCAGGATTACTTTCACCAAGGTTAAACCTGCATTGTCCATGAGCAAGAATACAGTTTCCATGGGACCCAAAATTATCTGTTGCTGTGTTCTCCATGAACTACAAAGATACCTGGCACCACATCTGTGTGCCCTGTTTAGTCACAGCCTCACCTCAGGCTTTGTCCCTCCCAAATGGTGCACTGCTACAGTCATCCCTCTCCATAAAGGTGTAGTGACTACAGACCCTGGGAATTATCAGCCCATTAGCCTGATGAGTCTGATATGTACAGCTATGGAGCACATTATCAGGGACCTGATCAAGAAACATATAGGTAATCTCCTAACTCTGGAACCCACACAGTTTGGCTTTATGAAAGGGAGATTATGCCTGCTCAACCTGGTTGACATCTTTGAGTCAGTCACCAGGGCTGTGTATGTCAGTAAGGCACTGCATACAGCCTACATCAATCTGGCCAAGGCTCTTGATACCATTCCTCTGTCAGGTATTATTGATGAACCCACCAAACTAGGCATAAACCCCTATATTATTAGTGAGGTTAAATAATGGCTCACAGATAGAACACACAGTGTGAAAGTATCAAGCTGGGAGCCATCATTAACTCCACAAGTGATGCAGACATCCTACAGAAAGTCCTCAATGAGACCACTGACTGGTGCAGAAACCATAGCCTGAAGTTTAACACCACAAAATGCATCATCAGCCCCTTTGGTAAAAACTCAGTTCCCACTAAGTACCACATTGATGTGAGTGCAATGAACACTGCAGGCATTATAAGAGATCTGGGGACACAGGTTGACAGCAACCTCTCCTTTAACCACCACATTGCCACTGTGGTCAGAGAATCTTTCTATGTGACACATCTCATTACCAAGGGCTTTGCATCCAGGAAGAAGGAGGTCATCATTTCTGTGTACTCTTCCCCCATTAGACCAATCATCAAGTATAATGGCCCATTTGGCATGTACCTCACTAGACTCCTGCACAGCTGGAGGGGCCACAGAAATACTTCACAAAGAGGATCCTAGGCATTAAATATATGTCCTACACAGACAGACTCAAAAGACTCCAGCTATTTTGTTTTTCATGTCACCTACTTAGAGGCAATCTCTGCTTGACTTGCAAAGCCATGTCTGATCCAGCTCTTTTAGAAATGCTACATCTAAATATATCCCAATCGCTCTGCACCACACACTGCAGGGACCTTGACCTCATTACCACAATCAACACAACAGGCTGAAGGGACAGGTTCCTCACCCAGAGAAAGCACATGACCTGGAATAGACTTCCCATACATGTAAAGCAAAGCACCTAGATGACCCTGTTCCAGTGAAATCTTGATGAGTGGATGGGTAATAGAAAGTTCACCCCAAGGATCACTCTAGCGACTCTACTTGATGGAGGCACTGGGAAATAACGTCAGGTGGCACAATGGCAGGGCACTTCTATTGGATAGGCTTGTAAAGGCTTCAGGGCCATTAGTCTAGTACACACCTATGAACCTATAAGGGGAGTGACATCAGCATAGATTCATAGGTTCATAGGTTGGTACTAGGCTATCGGCCCTAGGGCCTATACAAGCCTAGCCATAACAATTCCCTGGCTATTTCTCCACACAATATTTACTTCCCTGGACCCCTGTCTAGCAGGGCAACTGACGTGATCCCCGGGGTAAATTTCCTATCTCCCATCCACTCATCAAGATTCCTTTTGAAGAGGGCCAAAGAGCTGCTCTGCTTGACATGTATGGGCAGTCTATTCCATGACTGATAATGTAGGCCAGTGGGTGGGAAACATATGAAAATACTTCTTCCTACAAACATACACACTTGCACACACACTTATAAACCCACATACACATTTGCCAGATCTGAGAGTAGAGCATCTGCCTATCTAGATATTTGTACTATAGTGTTACACAATTATTGCACATGCTACAGAGCTTACTGGGCTGTCAACTGGCCAAAGGTGCTGATAAGGGGAATGACATCAGCGGGACTGATAAAGTAGGGCACTGGGTGGGAAACTTATCAAAATACCTCTTCCTACAAACATACACACTTACACACCCACACACACATTTGCCAGATCTGATAGTAGAACCCCTGCCTATATAGTTATTTGTATTATAGTGTTATGCAGTTATCACACACACTACAGAGCTTACTGGGCTGACCAATGGCCAAAGGTGCTGATAAGGGGAATGACATCAGCAGGAGTGATAAAGTAGAGCACTGGATGGGAGACTTATCAAAATACTTCTTCTTACAAACATACACACAAGCGCACACACACACACACATGCAGGTGATGTGATATTATAAACTCAACTTCAGTACTGTTCCACAATGAGGCTCACTTTTATGCTGGCATGTGCAACTGTTTACAACTGGTATGCCACTGTCCACAGCAGGACATCACTGTATGCCACACAATCTTTTTCCAAATCCGAGATTACAACCCCTGTCTAGGTAGTGATTTGTACTATAGTGTTACACAGTCATCACACACACTACTGAGCTTACTGGACTGACAATTGGCCAAAGATGCTGCTAAGGGGAATGACATCAGCAGGAGTGATAAAGTAGGGCAGTGGGTGGGAGACTTATCAAAATACTCCTTCTTACAAACACACTCATTTGCTAGATCTGAGATAAGAACTCCTGCCTACCTAGTGATTTGTACTATACTCTTACACAGTTATCAAACACACTACAGAGGTTACTAGGCTGATAACTGGCTAAAGGGTGCCAATAAAGGGAATGACATCAGCAGGGCTGATAAAGTGGGGCACTGGGAAGTGTTGTTGGTGGGAATGACCTAAAACTGTTTCACCTACAAACAAACACTCTCTCACTCTCTCATTCACAACTGTCACACACACACACACACACACACACACACACACACACACACACACACACTTGCCAGGATTGAGATTAGAACCACTACATATGTAGTTATTTGTACTATAGTGTTACACAGTTATTACATGTGCTACAGAACTTATAGGGGTGGTTGGTGTCCACTGGTACTTGTAAGGTGAATGACAGCAGCAGATCTTGTGAAGTAGGGCAATGTAAATGCATTGAGTGGGAAGAGTCTTCTAATACTTAGACCTACACACACACTCACACACACACACACGCACACACACACACACACACACACACACACACACACACACACACACACACACACACACACACACATGCAGGTGATGTGATATTATAAACTCAACGTCAATACTGTTACACAATGAGGCTCACTTTTATGCTGGCATGTGCAGCTGTTTACAACTGGTATGCCACTGTCCACAGCAGGACATCACTGTATGCCATTCAGGGTATAATTGTGTGTGACTCACTCTGTCTGTGTCCCCTGGTATCTCTCTTTCTCTGTCTATCACTGTCTGTCTCTCACTTCCCCACATCTATGTGTGTGTATGCTTGACATATGTTATCTGTTGCCCATATATATGTGTTTGTATCTCACACAACAGATGTGGATATATCACATATGGGCCACCTACAGCTATCTGAGGGTAATCCTGTCTGATGTGTGTGTGGGGGGACAGTTGAGGTGTACGTAACTATCTGTAAGCACAGACATATATACACACAATACAGTCATATATTCTAATGTAGGTTCCAACATGTCCTGTGAGTCTCTAAGTGTAGGAGCATGCCCAGTGTGACCTTCTATAGTTATAGTGGGACTCCATTTCAGAGATAAGTGTACTCCAGTCCAGAGTTTTGTGTGCTACAGCCAAACCTCTCAGGAGTACACAGGACTTTCCTCAGGGTACTTGTTTTGTTTAGCAGACATTTTCTGACATATCTGTAGTCTGAAACTGCAATGTACTGTGTCACTGCCTAGTGCCAGACATCCTCAGATCATCACAGTGCTTTACCAGAGGAATACTAGTTGCATGATACATACACCAATATTATGAGGGCAGCTATGTAAATTCTTGCCCAAGGCCATTTGTGAGGTGTAGCTACAGCCAGTTTAGTAATAGCTCAGCTGTGTAAACAGTCAAGCAACCTGGTGATATACTGGCTGGGGATCACCTGCTTGTGTGGTATCTTTCTAACCTGAGATGTCATATCCTTGTGTGGGCATACCTCTCACCTGTACATTTTTTGCAGGTTGTCCAGGTGTTTGGCTAGAGGTTTCATCCTTTCTACGTAAACTTGTGTTTTTATGGCAAGTTAGTTACATATAATTGAAGAGTGATGTTACAAAATAATGACAGACATTACTCTTTCAGACTACATAACCTTCAGACAATTCCCACTACTGCAGTCCCCTCACCCTATCTACTTTTGCAGTATGTAAGGGAGATATATACAACCCATACCTATCATTGTGCCTTTGTTCCACTTTTATTTCTGCCCTGGTCCAGACATCTTGCTGTCAAAGGTCGGGAGTTATGAGTGTGGGTACAGAGTGCATTCAACTGTGTAGGCCTGTCCATTATATGTAAAAGCAAACATAAGAAAAAAGGATTATTGAGAATGACGACTAGTAACAGTAGCCAAAAGCACTTATATTCACAAAAGCCTAGGCACCTCTGCTACACATCCTTCAAGATGTCACTAATATGTGCAGTATTTTCCACATAGGACTGTGACTTTCAGTTATGTCAGTAGCAGAGCAGTGTGCGTCACTGAGATGCATAACAGCTGGCACATCAGTTATCTGCACATGGCCCTGTCAAAGGCAGCACTGTACCCAGGGCACTACAAGATGACTGCCAGGAGAACATGCTGGCCAGATCCAGACAGTATTAACCACACATACACATAGCTCATTGACCCCTGCATATTGTGGACAGGCAACATGTTTTCATGTGCATTGGTACAGCCCTGCCAATGTGTGCTATGCTACTATTTCCCTGCAAACATACATGTTACTGCATTTGTGTGGGTATATGGGGGGGCACACCTGTCAACTGTACGCATTTGCACAGACTGTGCTCATATTTGCTTTACATTTTGGTTCCATTTACCACACTATTGTGCCCTGTCATGGGGACTAGAGGCATATCAGTAAAGAGCCCAGGTCAAATTGTACTGGCATACATTTGAGTTTCAGACTTCTTACCCTTCATAACCTTACTGCAACTGTGGGTCCTGTTGTGCTATCACTGTGTGAGTCTGTAGTGGGGTTAATTCAACATTGCTGCCATTTGTGTGCCTTTACCAGACATTTCTCTGTGGTTTTCTACAGCTGACTTGCTGTGTGGGTGTGAGGAGTGGTTATAGGACCCCCACCCTGACATCAATGCCTGTGACCTATGACCCCCCTAATTCGTTGTCCCCACACTTATACTGCAGTGGGATTTGCCACCTTGGGTATTACTGCATAGTGTGTGGAGGCCAGTTTTGGCCAGACATTTCCTGGTGTCCCACATAGCTGTCAGTTGTGTGCTGCTATCCCAGCTGGCCACCCCATTCTCTTGCATGCATGCAGCATTACCATAGATATGCTAGCAAAACATACTAATCCATTCATTTATTTTTAAGAAGACTGACTTACCTTGTGCTTGCAGAAGTTGTGAGGATGGTGCTTGTGGGCTGCCTATGTTGAATGCACACAGTACACTGCCTATACATGGTAGGTTACAGGTAATGTGATGTGTGTGTCATCCATTTTACTGTGTGTGTGAGTCAGAGAGCAGTATCAGTCCCTGGGGTCCCTACAGTGTCAGTGTGTGTGCTATGCGTTGCCTCTTTGCCAAGGACTGAGCATACTGGGCATGCCTCCGTCTGCCTACAGGAGCAGGCTCAGGGGCCTTCTCCTGTGAGTCCCTCTGTGCCTGTGGGGACCTTGGCAATGGTGGTGGGCTGTGTGGCCCTTCCCCGTGCTGTTCCTGCTGCAGCTGTTTCTACAGGATCATATTGTGCAGCATGACACATACTATGAACATGTGTGCACATGTGGCTGGAGAGTACTGCAAGGCTCCACGAGATATGTCAAGGCAGCGGAACCGTGACTTGGGCATCCCAAACACATGCTCTATAATGATCCTGGTTTGTGCGTGTGCCTTATTATGGCATTCTTGTGTGAATGTGTGTGCATTTCTTATGGGTGTCATTATCCATGGCTCCATTGCATAGCCAGCATCCCCCACCAGATGGCCATATGGGATCCCCCCACTGGCAAATGCCTGGTACAGCTGTGATGAATGCCAGATGTGGGAGTTGTGATAGTTTCCAGGCCTGCCAGCACATGCATTCATGATAATGCCCTGGGCATTGCACACAACCTGGCAGTTGATGGAGGGGAATCCCTTGCAGTTTATGTAGACCCTACCCTGTTCACCAGGTGGTGCTTTGATGTGGATGCGCATGCAATCTATGGCACCCAGTACCTCTGGTTATTCTGCTACACAGTGGAATAGACGCATATTGCTGGTCTTCTCCTCATTGGTGTTGGGGAAGTAAATGTGCTCACCAGCATGTGGTAGCATGGCATCCAGGAACTGGTGGAATACCCTAAATGCAGATTCCCGTGAGACCCCCATGATGTCCCCAGTAGGTCTTTGGAAAGTACTTGTAGCTAGAATTCTTAAGGCTACACATACCTTGGTATACACTGCTGGTTCTAGTTGAGGCTGGTAGAGCTCAGTGATTTGCTGAAGTATGTCTCTTTCCTCCCTGTAGCGCTCTACTATCTCCAGATCATGTAGCCCCTGGCAGGTTACCATGGGTCTAAACACTCTTCTCCTCCTCCTTGGTCTGTGGCAGTTGTCAGCATTATCCTCCTCTCCGCTCTCAGCCTCTAGCACATACTGATGGATCAAAGAGATGGCAGGCTCTAACATTTTTCCATTTAAAATTTCCCCACATGTGCACACCAATGGTGCAGAGTTTGTGGGAAAAAACAGACTGTGAGGTGTTTCCATACATTATACTGTTGTGCTACAGATGCTACCTGTATGACTGCCTGAATATGATGCATTCCACCTGTCAGCTATGTTATTTGTACTTGATTGCTTTAATTATGCTATTTTTCCTTTTTTTTTTCTTTTTCCCTCTTCCCATTTCCTCCCCTTTTAAGCTCTGATGCACGCCAGGCAAACCCAGTGCCCAAATGTAAATAGTCCTATCTCCATTTTTTTGTTTGCTTGTTTATTTTAGATTGGGTGCATGCTACACAAACCGATTTAGTTAATGTAAACAGTAAGAAATGGCCCTCCCCTGGGTGCGAACATGCTCCTCAGTTCATGGAATAAGACAATGCAACCTCAGACACACGTCCTTGCTTAGCTGTGCTTAGCTAAGCTTATCTCTGCACCTTAGGGCTCCAATGTGCTTACAACATGCCTTACACACCCCCTTTTGATTTCTATTGCTCCTCCTAGTTACACCATCATGCTAGAGCACCTACACAGTTAGGTGCAGTTTGGAAGTTAGAAGATTTCTGTGATTCAGTAAATTTCTCCTCATTTGCATACCCCACTGCCTTAGTCCATAGTTACTGCACTTAAATAGAGCCTTTCCCCTTGACAACCACTGTTCCCTGGTATTGTTTTCATTCTGCATGCCATAGACTATAATGGCAAAATGCCAGTTTCCCTTAAAATTGAGTTTTCACCTTTTTTTTTTTTTTTTTAATTTTCGGCCCGATCCCATTTGCATGCCACTGCCCTATGCTTAAACAAATAGATCGGCCAAAAAAAAAAGTTTGATTTTTATAAAAAAGGAATGGTTTTCCATGCAATGGCCATATATTTGGCAAATAGATTGGCCAAAAAAAAGTTTGATTTTTATAAAAAAGGAATGGTTTTCCATGCAATGGCCATATATTTGGCAAATGGCATGCCTAACCACTGTAATGCATGTTTTTTTGAGAACTGTCTTGCCTCCGTTTTGTTATTTGCAAAAATATATTCGGTTAGTAACCAAATACATTTCTGCAAATAACACTGTTCCTGCATGGATATCTGGCTGCTTGGTGAATCGCTAATTCACCTCATTTGCATGGTTTTCACCATCAAATTAGGTAATTAGCATTCTGCAGCCATATCTGTGCAGGAACAGTGTAGGCATGCATGTGCACATCAGATCAGCTGTTTGCTGGATCGCTCTGCGGCCATATTCCATGCAGAAACAGTTACATTCTTCCTGCATGGAAAAAACGGCCTCATGAATCCTGGGGAATGACTTTTATAGAAGCATGGTGCTTTAGTTCTCATAAGTAACATCACGCTATGAAATTGAAAACATAAAAAAGCCACAAATACACAGAAACAAACTTAAGTTAAACAATGAATTAACTAAAGTTTAGACAGCTTGCTTATTTATGAATTTATTTTTGAAAACTACAGTTCTGTTGTTTACATTTCCATTTCAAGTTTATGCTATTGCAATCAGAACTGCCAATTAACTCAATATCTGTTTGTGTTCTTTAGCATTAGAAAACTTCATTTACCTCGTATATACTTTCTTGTGTTCATTTCAGGCTTTAGTAAAATAATGTAACATTTGTTCAAAAATATGCAGCTGAGCAGGCCAAGAGTTGATGACAAGATAGCAAAAATCTCTACTGCAACCATATTTTTACCTTGCGTACTCAGATATGCTGGAATGAAAGATAACCATACACTAACAAAAACTAACATACTAAAAGTTATATATTTTGCTTCATTAAAAGTATCAGGCAACTTCCTTGCAAGAAATGCAAGTATAAAACAAACACTTGCTAAGCTTCCCATATATCCTAATACTAAGTAAAAATATTTCCTATCCCCCTCATTACATTCGATTATAATAATACTTGTTACAGATTTCATATTCATTTCTACAAAAGGACGAGCACAGGCTAACCAAACAGTGCATATGACTACCTGACCAAAAGTACAGAAAAAGACTGTGAGTGATGGAATGGATGAACCAATCCATTTCTGTAACACACTGCTTGGATGTGTTGCTTTGAAAGCCATGACTACCATTATTGTTTTTGCCAAAACAAAAGACACACTCATTGAGAAAACTAAACCAAAAACTATCTGACGAAGAATGCATGTTAAATGAATGGGTCGGCCAATGAACATCAATGAACACAGGAAGCAGAGTTGAAGCGAAACAAGCAAAATATAACTAAGTGCTCTGTTATTTGCTCTTACAATTGGGGTTTTACGATATTTAACAAATACAAAAAGAACAGACTGAGAGATAAATGTGAACGAGACAGCAGACACAGCCAATGATATTCCTAAGGGATCTTCAAAACTCAGGAATTCAATTGTTTTTGGAATGCATTCATCATGATTGTCATTAGCCCAGTGATCATCAGGACATATAATACAGGAACTGGACCCTAAGAGATAAAAATGAAACACATTTGTTGTTATTAGGAGAAGTAAATTAACTAAAATATCATTCAATATTACATCACTAGATGCTCTGTGACTATAAGAGCATGCAAATTAATGTTAGTACTTTGGCCCATTGTGCAACATTTTGCAGTTGGTGATTGCTTATAGTTTACACATTATGTTCAAATAACATCACACATACAGACTCAAAGATGTGTGTGTGTGTGTGTGTGTGTGTGTGTGTGTGTGTGTGTGTGTGTGTGTGTGTGTGTGTGTCACTACAAATAAAGTGAGACCTGTGAAACCTAATTATATATTATTTGGTGGAGTAATTTTGATGAGATGAATGATACCAGAGGGGGAAGGTGGGAATGTAAAGTTGAGGAGCAACGCATGGAGTTGTGAGAAATGTATATCAGGAAAAGGAGCCAATCTAGTTAAAATCTGAAGAACATAAAAGGAGGAGGAAAGTTAGAAGAAAAGGCATATGACTTTGAACCTAGGACTGTAAAAATGATACATTTCTTGTGTTTCAGTATCTGGATATGATTTGTCCAAAGAGAAGGGAAAAGGGACAATGAGCATGTTAAGATCCACCTTTCAAGATGCACAGTTGTGAAAGAGACCTGACAAAAACTACTATAAAAAATAGAAAACTCAAGTAACAGAATGCTGAAATCTAAATGTTGCAGAAAACAAACCTGTAACCTGTGAAGTATGAAAAAAGTCAAGTGGGGGATAAATACCCAATATATTGATGTACAAAAATATAAAGAGTCTTGTGCGTGTATCATGATACTAAGTAAAAACCTAGTTTAACCATTCTGAGAGCATCAGAGTAGTGAGGGGGTGCTTTGTTTTATGCTTAGGGCAAGTCACCCTTATATGATTTTAAACTCCACTCCCATGCAGTACATTTTACAATATTTGTAATGGAATAAATGTAACATAAGAGAAAATATTATTTATGAATGGCTGATAATAATGACAAAATCCATAAAGGTGCAATATTAGATACATTTAGATTTGCAAAAAGGGAAAAAGGTCTAATGTCATTTCAGACAGGTAAGGATTCTCAATACAAATCTCAGCATAATGCCATGAGGTTATTTAAAAAAAGTACTGCATTGTTATCCCTAAGTTATACCTTAGGTCCAATAAAATTCTCAACATTTTTCATAAATTAAATGAATAAGCAAATCTGGGTAGATACAGCATTTTACAGCTTTAGCAAGCCATTTATTGAATCATGTAGTATTACTTCCACCAGTCATAAGTAATGTAATACTTGGCCAACACAGTTAGATGGTGGAATTCCAAAATTATTTGGGGGGTTTCACACATGCCCAGCCACTTGCACTACTCCCAAGTCCAACTGCACTGTTCTGGGAGTCCTTGTGCCATAAATACAAATGAAAAGTCCAACAACAGCACTCTAGATTTTTTAACATGGATTGATCTCAAATGTGAGGATATTTTGAATTTTTCCATTGACATTAAATGCCAGTGGACAAGTTTAAAGTAATACCATAGCCCATGCAAGTCAAAGGGTATCTTTGACAGACAAGCAGTACCACTGTAGATGGAAAGGAACACTGCAGGGTAAATTTGGCTGCACAACACTACAGCCTCCAGTAACATTTCTCACATAAATGCAGAGCTGTACCACAAGCAAGGAAAGTTAAGGGGGGGGGGGTCAGATCCATGTGAAGCATAACTGTGTCTGTTCATTGAACAGCTGCTGAGGGTACTGGTGACACCAAATGGAATAGAGTTGAACTGCACATCAATAGCATGGCCCCGCACTATGCATTTACTGTCTTATCATATGATGACAGGGTTTTCCCTTGTTACTCATGCAGTGTCAAGCCCAACAAATGAGTGGGTTACTTTCTGGTGAAGTAAATTGGCAAAGTCACATAGATGACAAATGAAGGCTGAGGGTAATCAAACCATGTACCACAGGAGTAGCTTCGTAACAACTCATAGACTTGCTCATCTGCACTAAGTGCTAAAAAAACTGCTGTAGCCCAAACACACTCATACTGATTTACCAAAAAAAAAAATTCTGGCATTTGTTGTGGAGGATTGTTGCTCTTGCCTCCTATAGTCAAGGTAGAGGTTTTGTGACTCTGAATAAGTAACTTAACTAGATGGCCCCTCTGACTGGGGCATTTAACACACACACACACACACACACACACACACACACACACACACACACACACACACACACACACACACACACACACACACACACCTCCATTCTTACTTACTTGGACTGCAGCTGAGTTGTACAATTTAATTTTTGTGTTTATTTGGACTTATTTTGCATGTCCCATGGCAAGGCCACCAAGCCTCTGACTACGTCACCACCTTGTACTCCATCTGATCTTGTCTACAGGGAGGTTTTATTTTATTTTTTTAATTAAAGCTTTAGCTCAGTGAAGACTATGATGAGATCTCCAATCATAACCAAGGTGCTATGTGTACAAGGTATGGATGACAAGAAATTCACTTGATGGTCAAAGAAACACTGCCAGTGAGCTGTAACCTATTAACCATCAGCAAAAAAAATAAATAAATAAAATAAAATAAAACCAGGCAGAAATATCCACCCACTGAGCTCCACTGTGAATGATTATGAAAACCCACCCCTAGTGACAACAGTCTTCAATCTAGCATTATGGACAGTTGGACTATCCTTCTTTCTCCTGCCAACCCTGTTGACTTGTATCTCTTGAGGCAGTGTAGTAATTGCCTCATGTACACCCACAACCATCTACTAATAACTCACTTTAGTACAGAGTGTGAGAGATGTATCTACACTAAAAATCTTGAACCCATGCTCTCTCACTCAAAACAGTAATATGGACAAGGTTGTCAACTCACCCACCACTACATATGCACATAGTACCATTATTCATACACATAGTATGCATCAAACACAAAAATCTATGTATGCACAGGTTCTCTCGAAAAACTTGCCTAAACACCAGAGATCTCCAAAACAGAAGACTGCTACAACTAATACAGTCCCCACAGCACTAACAACACATAACAAAACTAGTGCCTCCAAGTAACAAGCCAATGAGGTGGATAATTCCCAATAAGGCCCAGACAAGATGTTGTAGTATAAATAACACTTTAATACAAAAACAAAAAATGGTCAAGTGCTTTTGTTCCCAAAAGGAACTTCTTCAGAACTATTTTACATGATAAGACTATCATTTAAATAACATTTAAAAGCATCATGTGACTTACTCACTCAATGTTCCTTTAAAGAAACAGTAACATATCACTGAATAGATCATAAATCATTGCTCTTTTCTTTAAAACAGGCAAAATAGATTTATGTTCAGTAATACCAGGCAAAGTTGTTGCATTCAGCTTTAGTTGCCATTTAAGTCCACATTCCTCTACCCTATTCTCCCAAAAGACTCCCTTGTCATCCCTTTTAACTTTTTCCAAAATGCCAAATAGGAATTTTGAATCATAGCCACAGTATTTGGTATGCTTATATAAAGCATTGTTCCCATCTTTGTTTTTAATAGCATACAAGTGCTCAAATTTATGTTTACGTAAACTCCTAACAGTTTTCCCAATATAAAAGTCATTACATTTTTAACAAGTTGCAATGTATACAAGACCAGAATTGCCACAGTTTCCTGTGTCAAACTAATACACTGTTCCGGGTTACCTACAGACACTGTTTTGTTTTGTAAGATGTAACCACAATAATTACATCTCCCACATTTTTAGTTCCATTAATCATTTTACTGTTCACATTTGTGGGATGTTCAAAATAGTTTTTCAAATTCTGCCCTGTTTTATACACAAACATAGGATTTGGACCTAAAATGTCAAGTGCCTTAGCACTACTACTAAACATTACCCAGTTTTTTGTTTTATCTCTCAAGGTAGTAGAATCCCCACTGTATTGTAAAACCATGGAATTTGAAAATGAATTGTCAACAAGAGTAGTTTTAACTACAATTAATTCATTAGTACCCAGCAAACGGGTATACTTGTTACCCCATTCATCCAAAATATTTTTTCCTATATCAAATAACAAACTCTCTGGATATCCCCTTGCTTTGAACATAGTAATCAGATTTCCTAACTCTATTTTGAATAAGGAAATATATGAACACATTCTTGCTGCACGTACAGTCTGCCCTTTCATTATGTTCTTTTTAGTGTAGAAAGGGTGCTGACTTCTGTAGTCCAGGTAACTATTACAAAATGTTGGTTTTCTGTATGGTTTGGAACCAAACTTATTTTCTACTTTGTTTTTAAATATAGTTACATCTAGTTTGCACAATCATCTATGGTCACAGGTAAACTTCAGAAAAGAATTATTGTTGTTCATTGTTTTTACAAATTCATCCCTTATTTCACCAGTTGTTTTCCACAGAATAAAAATGTCATCCAAAAATCTGAAATAAACAAACCAGTACTGATCAAAGCCCAATGTGAATACATGCTGTTTCTACCATGCATATTAGGTTAGCATAGGTTGGGGCACAATTTGCCCCCATGGCCACCCCCTTAACTAGTCTGAAAATTTTGTTCCCAAAACACATATAGTTATTTTTTAAAACAAGTTCCATAACATCTATTACAATAGTTAAGTTATGCACCATTTAAACTAGTCGTTTCCAACACCGCATCTTAAAACAGCTTCAGTCCTGCATCTTGTGAAATAGAAGTGAAAAGGTCTACCACAGCTATTGTTGAAAACTTGTTTCATCTGAGTAATAGTCCTGTTTTATTTTTATCAAAAAATCCCAGGAGTCTTTTAAAATCTACTCAATAGGTTTCATTGTGTTTTGTATCAACCTATCCACAAATATGGCTAAAGGATATGTCATGCTGTTCTTAGCTGAGACTATTAGTCTATAAGGGGGCTTGTTGATATTCTTATGGATTTGGGGAATTCCAAATATTGCAGAGATGACAGGATGTTTGTTAACCAAAAATTCATGTGTTGCTTCATTAATAGCCCCCTGGTACAAAGAATCTTATAGAAATAACTGTACCTTCCTTTGTGCTATGTTAATTTGGTTTAAGGATACTATCTTATAGTTTTCAGTGTCATATAGGGTTGATAGCATGTCATAATTCTATTCTTCACTGTTTACCATCACCATCCCACCCACTTTTTCAGCCTTCATTATTCGCCCTGTGTCATTCTGTCTTAGTTCTTTTAACAGTTCCATTTCTTTCTTACGAAGGTTATACATTTTCTTTTTAGATGTTTTATAATATTGATAAATATCTTGCATACACTTCTCATAGTTCCCTATACTAGGGTGCATAGGTGGATTAAATAAACTTTTATTTTTCATATTGTTGTTTTGTGTTAAGTTCAGTGGGTTGTTGCTGGCTTTAAAAAATATTTTGAGATTTAATGTTCTTGTAAAAAGTTTTTATTCAGTTAAAGTGTCAGCTAAGTCTGCTTTTTAGCTGGTAAAAACTTTAAACCTTTTTTAAAAAGTGTAAAGTGTGTCTGTGTTAGGGGAATGTCAGTGTAATTAAAAATATTAAAACCTTTAAAACTCATCATTTTTCCCCCAAAGGCAGTAATAATACTATCCGTCTCTACATTGTGAACTGTTAGTTCATTTTCTGGTTCTTGCCCCAATAACCTTTGTTCCCCCTGGTTCTCGTGTTTGTCCCTAGGTGGGGTTGAACTAAAAAAAAAAATTCTGTTTATTTTTATTTCTGTTAGAAATTCTTTCTGAACTTCTCAATTCTGTGTGTTCCCTGTCCAATACCTCACCATCTTCATGATTATTCCTTGCAAAACTTTTCCTGTTACATCTCTGGTTCCAGTAATTAAAACCTTCTGCTGCTCCATTAACACTCTGCCTGTCTTCAAATACATGCTGTTGCCTAGGGGTAGACAAATAAGACTTGGGAAATCGGTGTCTCACCTACCAAGTCCATAAGGTAAAACACTCAAAAAAACAAAATTTCTTCTCATTGGAGACTCAGTAGTGAGACACAGATATCCCACTCACCATGTTGGATAAGGAGAAAGTCATGGTCAGCTGCCTCTCCAGTGCTAGGATTCATCAGATCACACATGCACTCAAGTCTCTCAGCAGCAAGTACCATTATGACTCTGTCATAGTTCATGTTAGTGTGAAGGACCTGAGACACACCTCACTGGACTATATGAAGAAACACATGGTTGAGCTCTCTAAGTATGTGTCCCAGGCAAGTATATCTCTAGCCTTGAGCAGCATACTACCCTTACCTAGAATGATGCTGCAGTATAAACAAAAAAAAATGACTGATTTCAACAATTGGCTTAGTTTTTGATGTCATTCAAAGGGGATCCAGTTCTGTCAGCCTGGGAAGCCATGGTCAACAAACATCACTGCTTTACCAAGGAGAGTTTGTACCTGGCACCTTTAAGTTTTTGGCTGCTGGCAAAGGGTCTTGCCTCTCCCATAGTGCCTTTTTAAGCAATGCCTTGGAAACAACATTGCTGACATGAAATTAGCCAACCAGAACAAAATAAGGGTCATGCTGCTAAATGCTAGGACCTTAAATCAAAAAAGTGCTCTCCCTGGAAGCATTTCTATCACTAGAAGATATGTCTGTGCAGTCAAAGAAACCTGGTTTAAGGTCTCAGAGTGTATCCTGGCCTTGCAAGGCTACAATGCCTTCCACACCTCTAGACTGCAAAATGAATGTGTAAAAACCAAAGGAGGTGGTGTTTCTATCTAGTTAGAATGGACAGCTCCATGGAGTTACTCCAAGTCCAGGTTAGAGTGGGTAAGACCCCCATTCATGTCATAGCCAGTTATATATCCTTGTCCATGGGTCACAATGCCCATGAAGCCTACTTGACCAAACTGAATACAATCTAAATTTTACTGAACACTCTGGTTATGAGCGATTTCAATTATCACACTATCAGCTAGGAAACCTACACTAGCTCCAACTCTCTAGTGCAAACGTTCCTTGAATTTGTTAATTTAAATGCCAAGGAGCAAATTGTTCATACCCTGACAAGAGGAGCAAACATTCTACATCTGGTCCTCACTAAAATGTCAAAGAGATGTACTGCTGCAACTGTCAGACACCCGTTAGTTAAATATGACCACAAAACAGTCACCTTTGAGCTGGCACTAACACCAGCACTCCCAAAGGGTGAAATCAGACTAAAAAGCTTCACCAAGGCAAACTAGAACCCCCAGGTGAAGGTATAAATGCATTCCAAGCCCCACCCCAAGCTGGAAGTGGAAACTGTGCTAAAGCTTACACTAAAGCCTTGTGAAATCACTTGCATAAGTGTATAAACTCGGCTGTACCAGAAAGAATAAAATCTAGAGCCCCAATGGTGGACATCCAGCATCAACAAACTTTACAATAAATGCAAAAATTTGCTGTCCAAGAAAACAAAGGCAAGGCTCCAACAATGGAAAAGCACCCTCCTCAGCCTCAACAGGCAAATAAGACAACTTGTCAAATCCTCTAACAGCTCCTTTGAGAGAAACTTAGCAAATACAGGCAAGGATAACCATAAAGCTTTTTACAGCTATGTGCATAGCCTAAAAGGTAGGACTCAAGCATGTGCAGAACTTGTGACCAACGGTATCACACCTACTGACCCCACAGAGATAGCAAACCTGCTAGCAGATAGGTTTGGCAAACTTTTCACTCCCTTATCCCCTCCTAACGTATCACAAACCTTCCCCCAAGCTTCTCCCCCACCCTATATATTTGAAGAGCAGGTTCTCAAAACCTTGTCCAAGCCAAAAACACAGCCTCTGTGGGACCAGATGACATCCCAGGCTGTCTTCTAAAGTCTAAAACATGAATGAGCATCACCATTAAGTACCCTTTGTGATCATAGTCTAACAGGCTTTGTTCCTGCAGAATGAAGGGTAGCAACAGTTATTCCCCTCCACAATGGTGACCTAGCAACAGACCCAGGAAATTACAGACCCATAAGCCTGACCAGCCTCATCTGTAAGGCCATAGATCATATCATTATGGAACCCATAAATAAAGACATAGATTACCTGCAAACCCTGGATCTTACATAATTCAGCTTCATCAAGGGCAGATCCTGCCTGCTAAATCTGGTGGACTTCTTTAAAAATACAAACGGGACCACTGACAAGGTCAAATTTGTGCACACATCATACCTTGACTTGGCAAAGGCTTTGACACAATCCCACATTCAGGCATTACTGATAAACTTAGCAAACTGAATGTAAACCCCTTCATTGTAAGATGGGTAGTCAACTGGCTCACAAACCAGACACACACTATAAAAGTGGGTGACTCCACATCAACCAGCAGACCTGTTACCAGCAGGGTGCCACAGGGGTCAGTGCTGGGCCCCCTACTGTTTGGTATATACTTCTCAGAAGTTCAGGTCAAAACTAAGGGGTGTGGCTGACCAAGTCTGCAGACAACTGCAAACCAGGTGCAATCACTGAATCCCCAAATGATATCAGTATACTCAAGGAGGGTCTCGCACAGACCAGCAACTAGTGTATTAGTCACGGTCTTAAATTGAATACAAAGAAATGCATCATCATTCCCTTTGGCACAAACAATGTCCCTTCACACTATCAAATCAACAACAATACCCTAAGTACCCACAAAGTGGTAAGGGACATGAGATCAAAAGTTCATTGTGACCTTAACTTTGATCACCATGTCTCTACTGTTGTAAGCAAGGCTTTCTACATAGCACACTTGATTAGTAAAGGTATTGTCATGAGAGCAAAAGAGGTTATAACCCCTCTATTCTCGGCACTAATCCAGCCCATAATTGAGTATAATGCCCATTCAACATGTACCATACAAAGCACCTGCAGCAATTGGAGAGACCTCAAAAGTTTCTAACAAAGAAGATCAATGGGCTCCAGTATGTGCCTTACACAGACCAGCTAAAGTCCCTGTCACTATACTCCGTGTCATATAGACTTCTTAGGGGGGGACTTATGCCTGGCCTACAGGGCAATCCAATACCCAAACCTAATGAACTTGCTTCCTATCATTAAATCAAATGGGACTAGGGCTACCCATTCCAGGGACCTAAATATGATCTGTGACTTAAACAGGACATGCTGGAGGGACAGATTTATCTCCCAGCAACTGTTGCATCTTTGGAACAGGCTACTAATTTATGTGAAACAGAGCACCTCTATGACACTGTTCAAGAGGAACCTGGACGAGTGGATGGCTCACTGTAATTTCTTACCTGGGATAGTACTCACAGCCTTCTGGACATGGACAGTCATCACTGAAAGCCATCTTGGGTATTAACTAGCATTTTCATGCTATTACATTGGGATAAAATCGCTAGGCTTAAAATGACCTCAAGGTCAACAGCCTAGTAATCTCCTATGATCCTATGTGATCAGAGGAAAATAAAGCTCAAGAGATGAATCCCAAAATCCATATCACCAACACATAGCAACCAAGTTGTGTTCAGAAATCTAATCATGGTACTTTTTAGTACATAACACTTTAGCTGCTGTGATGTGCTATGTAAGAGTATGAAGTGTTTACCACCCTGAAAACTATAAAGCACACACAGGTGCCACAAAGACAGCAGTCAAAAGCTAAAAGCTTCAAAAGCTATTTTCAATCCACTCCACTTTTTTGTAACAACAAAGTGTAGTACAGCTCTTAAAACTGCTTTAGCCACTCTATGCTGCACTGAGATAGCTGGCAGTTTTTCCCCTTAATTCAATGGTGGAGCAAACCTGGAACTGATTATGTTAAGGAATGGTTTTAGGAGGCTTTGCCTTCTGAATGGGAAAGCCACCCCTATAAAGAAACCTGAATTCAGTTCCCTTGCTTTGACTGTCTTTTTTCAGTCAATATATTTCAAGAGTGTGTCATATGTCTGAATAAACTTGGCTTGGATGCTTAAGATATGTCTAAATAAACTAGATGCGGGTGCTTGACAAGACGAATTAATGCAACCGTGTGTCTTTCTATGTTTTCAAAAACATAAGAGATAATTTCTAATAATAAAACCATACTATTTTTTTTATTTCTTTTTTAACTGACAGTAGCTACTAAGTATAATCAACAAAAGCATACAACATGCAAATCAGATAATTCTTTACAAAATTCTGCAAGCTAACTTCATCTATGTCACACCAGCATAATCCTGATTTATTGTAAAGCAGAGAGTTGTGAGAGTTCATAAAAAATATTCACCACTGATGTACAATCTAGTTAGGAATTTTATACCGTTAAACAGTTCTATAATCTAACACAGTCAAAGCCCTAACTTCTTTTATTAATAGTCTTCCTGGAGTTTTCTAACCAAGTGACAGACTTCATCAATGAAAAATATAGCTAGTATGAAAAATTCAGAATTGATTTCTTGTAGTTTCTCAGTCTTGCAACAAATTAACACTAAGAAGCAACTCTGCAGCACACAGTGCAATTTTAGTGCATTGTCAGGTGCATCCATGATTTACAACAAAGAAATTAAAGAAAGTAAAGTTTGTTAAAGGGTATTGGTCATGTTCTGGAGTTAAGTTTAAGTAACAATCCTTCAGAGTTGGATATAACATCCTTACCACATACAGTAGTAAATTATGCAGTTTTTGATGCAACAAATTTCTTGTTCTTGCATCTTATTTCTTTGATATGGACAGTCGTCTGAGAGTTTTTTTCTCAGAGCTGAAAACCCTTGACATGATATCAAAAGCACTTAAACCTGGCTTAATGTGTTCAGTTACATTGGAAAGCAATACAAAATACTACACACATAAATATATACTTGTTCCCTGTGATAGGTGTAAGAAGCATAAAGAAGCAATTAGAACAATTTATAAATCATCTAAAAGGCAGTCTTATAATGGCAAGATATTTCAATTGTTTAACAAAAGAGGAAGATTCTAACTCCACAAAAAGAAGAAAACTCTCTGCAACAGCTAAAGAACTTAAAAACATTATTGTTCTATTACAGCTTAAAGATATTCAAGAGTACTGTTTCAGATTCGCCTTTTTCACACACTACTCTTACAGATATGGTGCACAAGCAAGAATTGATAGAATATATATATATATATATATATATATATATATATATATATATATATATATATATATTGATTTAATAAATAGTTTAGTTGGAGTAACGACTGTAACATGCCCGCTGTCCAACCATAATTCTATAACCTTTTAGCTTATTCTAAAAAAAAGATTTTTAGGAATCCTATAAGACATATACCTGCGTATTTAACTAATTTAAAAGAGTTTAAAGAACTTTTACAAAAAGAAATTGAAATTTACCTAAATTCTAATCATTCTCAACATACTTCTATGATATTTATCTGGGATGCTTTAAAAGCATACATTTATGGCAGAAGTTTAACTTGGTGCACATATAAGAGGAAGCAATGGGATAAAGACTTATTAGAACTACAGAAGCAAATAGATAAACTACAACTCAGTAGTCAAAACATAAACTCAGACAAATTAAAACATAAATGAACTGAAAACAAGTATCGAGAAAATTTAAACCACAAAACAAAAATTAATTTAGAGAGAATAAAAATAATAAATCATACAGTTAATCCAAAGCACATGCATAAACTAGCTATGAAAACTAAATTATATAATAAATCCAATCTTATCAAAGAAATGATTTCACCTTCCAAAAATAAAAAAAAAGTCTCAGATCTGGAGGATATATTAAAAAAGTTTAGAGACTATTTTACCAAATTAATGAGAATAACATATTAATAGACTCTAATGAACAAATAAAAAACTTCATAAAGAAACACACCAAGAAAAAACTAAACACTGACCAGATTAACATTATAGATAAACCTATCTCAATCTCTGAATTAAAGTCACATATTAAAATAGTTAAAAACAAATAAAGCTCCTGGCAATAATGGTATAATTCCTGAAGACTATAAATTAATGACAAAAGAACCTCTAAATATACCACTAAATACACTACTTACTATTTTCAATAGGGTTAAAAATCTAGAAGCAGTTCCCCCCTCCTGGAGTTATTCTCTCATTACCCAATATTGAAAACAGACAAACCTCGGGATTCATGAAAGCTTCATGCAAGAATAAGTCTATTCTTGCATGGAGTGGATCGTGCTCGTGCAGCACAGCAGTGCGCCTTGCATATTCATGAAGGCATGCTGCAGTATAACCTGCATGGACATGATCCATGAACAAGAGCAGGGGGCGTATCACAGCAGTGTCCGCACATGTTACATGCCCCCTGCAGTCAGAAAGTGCCGTTATGGCACTGTTAAATGTAAACAACAGTTGTTTATGGACATACTGTACAACTGTTGAGATATTTGCAGAATGTCCAGAGTTTTGCCCACATATCTGGCCATTGAAGGCCAAAGTAAAAGTATATACCTACAGACATTTGAGTGCCAGACATCATACATGTGAGAAAACTCATGCAATGCAAAACCAGTTATTCTATCAACATGTAAGGTTTATAAGAGAAACTTTTATGCTTAGCATAGCTTAAATATCTGAAAGAGCTAGTTAGAAATATACAGATAATATGCAGGTAAAGCTATCAAGCTGAAATAGTATAGTGGTTAGAGCTTCTGCGTTGCATGCAGGCATTTACTGTTTGAACCCCACTAAGGTCTGCTCACTTTTACATGTAAAAGCAGTATTAAAAGGCTGATGTTTTAGTAAATGAGGTAGTAAATAATATTTATCAATCAGGATACATCCCAAGCTATTTTTCATATTGTTTTTCCCTCTGCGTGCCCCTTTTTCACCAGTGTCCTATCACCCCTTTTTTCTTTTCTTTTAAAGAAATTAGCACAGGGGTAAGCTGGAGTAAGTGGCAGTAAGCAGCAGTAAGTAAGTTTGCACTACGCTAAGCGGTGCCTACACAGTTTAAGCATCTGTACAGTTAATCGTGTGTTGGCATCGCTTACCATCGAGCAAACCACTATACTATCTGAGCTAAAGGAATCTCTGTTGTTTTTTCAAATATATCATTCAGTACAGGCATTGAATAGTAACGAAAAACACTTTGGAATCAGTCATGTTTCTATATATAAATATACACATATAAGATATGTATGGTGAGATAAATATGAGAAAATATATACAACTATTTATAGATATACATATAAAATATATACATATATATATAATATATAAATATATATATACGTATATATATATATATATATATATATATATATATATATATATATATATATATATATATATATATATATATATATATATACATTTATATATATATATATATATATATATATATATATATGCTCATAACATGTAGTGGAGTCATACCTCAGCACCATACCTCTCAACCACTTACTGCAAGAATTCCTGCCGATGGCTGTGAAAATGGGGGGACAATGGTCCAAAACTAGAGATACAATGTAAATATTGCTCTTATAAATGTGGAATGTTGCTAGAGTAACAGGATAAGTTTCAGCATACGTGTTTTGAAGGATGTGAGTTCAGAAACTGAAATGTATGTCAGCACTTACTGACAGGAATCCTGACATTATCACACTGATGTACCAGAGAAATTCAGTTAAGGAATGTGTGGAACAGATCAGAAATATGAGCAATAAACCTGGACATTCTGACACAATCTGGCTAGTTGAGAGGTATGCTTAGAACCCCTTGGTGCAACAAATCTGGACCAAGCCTGACAAAGTGGAGGGTGGAAGCCATGAAAATAGGGGCATATCTTAAATACTGGAGTAGATAAGCTGACACAGTTGCTGCAGTAACACCCTCCTTTCTGTTCTAACATATATTGACTGGTATAGCACAAGTCCAAAACCCAATTACTTCCCACTAGTTATTGACTTAAATCCTCACATCATCCCACTAATGTGTCAGAAATACACAACACGTATGGAGGCCAGGCAACAGGACATCCCACAAATATCTGGACATAATATCACAGTGGGGAAACTACACTGAGCTACTCTTGTCTCACCCATCACACACGCAACTATTAGAG